>NC_138765.1:59134508-59197197 GCF_965113315.1 Podarcis vaucheri
CAACAACAAATGTGCATGAAAATTCATTTCCTGTAAAATATGGATTTTTCAATGCCTTTTTCATATGTTTTTTTGCCTGTGAATTGCATTGGAACTCAGGACCATTTATTTCAAAGGGTCTGTTTTGTATGACTAGCATTGACTATCACCTTATGACTCAATATAAGTCAGGTTTGCATTCCCATCTTTTATTACACCCTTTATTCAGAACCACATCTGCTTTGCATGCAGAAAGTCCCAGGTTCAATCCTCAGCATCTCCAGGTAGGATTTGGAAATATTCCTTGCCTGAAACCCTGGTGATCCACTGCCAGTATAAACAGTACTGACCTAGCTGGACCAAATGCTCTGACTCAGTAGGCAGCTTCTGATGGTCCTAAACCTGTTTTATGTTTTCATTGTTTTGCAAAATCGCTTCGAGCTGCTACCAATGAAGCAGTTCACAAATGAAATAAATATTAACAAATAATAGATTGTGGGGTAGATCAGACTTTAAACACCAGTAGTTATTATTTTTCTTGTTGTTCTTTATAATTTCATTTCATTTATGATTCGCTTTCTATGATGCACCTTGCAGGGATTTCACAAAACAGTAAACACAGTCACATAAACAGAGGCAGTACTCTGATATTTATTTTTATTTTCTAACAGCAGATAAAAGCTCCAGGAGCATCGGCCAATTCTGTGCAGGAGACGGGAGTTCAAGCCTGGGCTGGCTGCAAATATTTAATTTCCATCCCCCCAATACATACACACACACACACACACACACACACACTTTCTGCTTCCTCTGCATCCAGCCACCAAATAAAATACAAATCTCCAATGCTGAAAAGTCCTTCCTTAAGCTAATAAAATCTGTCAGCTTCCATAACGGCTGACGCGACGAAAGTCCACAGGTGCGCAGCATTCTGCTCTTTGCGGCTCGGGGAGCCGCGGCTTATAATAAAAAGCTTTCCGTGTTACGGCCCTCCTTCCCCATCAATTCACATCAAGCATTATTAGAGTCATCTGCCACCTCCGTGGTGCTTCCACTGTGCTCAGAGCTGCAGAGGCAACAATGACATTTCACCGCTCTGCAGGTGCTGCCGTGTGTGGTCGAGAGAGTGTAAGTGTGGCCCTCTTTTCTTTCCCACCAGCACTTTGATCTCCATCACAAAAAGCTGCCTAGCTGGATGCCCTGATTCATTTCCCACTGATATTCAGAGAGCAGGGGTGTGGGGTGAAGGCGGATGTGGTGGGGCTGGGGGTGGGGGAATGGGCCAATCCATAATATTTATTTCAACGCCTGCTCCAAATCTCTTTAAACATCATAAGAACATGGCTCATTAAACTACAACAGCCCCGAAATTGCGTTATAAAACCGCAAAACAAAAAATCAATACATCTGCTGGGGGAAGGAAGGAATGGCTATATGAGAAAAGTGGCTTGCATGAATCAAAAGAATATTATGGGGCATCACGTCTCATTCCCATACTTAAAAGTTAACCAGCTTGGGGAGGGGAGGGGAGGCCACTTAAGCAGGTGCTACAAGGTAGAGCTTAGCAAAGAGTCAGCATCAACTCACATACATAAACACAAACACAAACACACACACACCCTTCTCCTATAAATAATGTCAGCAGGAGCAAGGGAAAGGGCAGAGGGCTGCGTCAAAGGAGATCAATTCAACACATATTTGCTACCTGAGATTTAGCTGTTGTATTCCTTCAAAGTCTAATCAATACACCGGTCCATAAGAGCTCAGTGGAAAGTGACAACATCACTGCGATGGCTCGCCGTGAGTTTATTACTAGGCTAAAAGCATGTAGCTATTTCTAATTTGAAATAAAGATTAATGCTAGGAACCAGCAATTCAGGCGCTGTGCAGCGGCTTTTTTCTTTTTAAGTCACCGACAACTAAGTTATATGTCTCCATCCGTCGGATCTTTTCCAGACTGATATTTCTGGAAAGTGGGCCCAATGGTTTTTGGGAGGTGGGGGGGGGGAGAGGATTCTCACCCCACCACCAAATTGACTTTCAATATGGCTTATCACTCTGTGAATGAAACCGAATCACCAAGACAATGGGTAATATTGGAGACATCCAAATATTTGGGACCAACGTGCTCAGCCCAACTCAGGACCGAATGAGACTGAGATGGCAAATACCTCGTTGGGAACCATATCTGTGATGTGCTAAAAAAATTAAATTATAGCAAATATTTGGGGGGACGGGCAACATATTTTGAGAGGACCAGTTCCTGAAGGATAAGGTAACCAGTGGCCATTAACCATTTTGGCTAAGCTCTACATCCATTGTCCGAGGCAGGTTTCTGAACACCAGTAGCTCGGAATCACAGGAAGGGAGAGCTCCACTTCTGCTCAGGTCCTGTTTGCAGGTTTCCCTCGGACATCTGGTAGGCGTCTGTGATAATAGGATGCCAGACTAGATAGGCCTTTGGCCTGACCCAACAGGGTTCTTCTTGTGTACAGTTTGTCAGCAAGAGAGGGCCAGCCATTTTCTCCCCTTCTATTGGCCTGGTAAAGACCACCTCCCTCAACTGCTGTGACCCCAGCACAAAAACGTCTGCTAGCTCAGTGGAAACCTGTGTCTCTGTGTGTATGTGAGAGAGAGAGATTCATGCAAGAAAGGTTTCCTTTCCTTGCATGCTGTGCTCCCGACAAAAATCTCTTCTCTCACAGCTCTACCTGCACCTTCTGCCTGCTCTGCTCTGACCGTTTCCCTCCTTTGGCAAGCCTCGGTGCTCACCCAAGACTGCCAGTGCCTTGATGTGCATTGCTATGGTGTCCATAAGGACCGGACTTGGCTGGTGGATAGAACACCATCTCTTAGATTCTACGGCTTAGAATGGCATTCAGAGGATGCTTGAATCAGGGCCCGGGAACCTATCTTACCCCCCAGTAATGGACAGTAATAGGGAGGTCCTCGCCAGAGGATGGATAACCGTACAATTACATTATCTGACTCAGCGAGGGGCTCTTGAATAAATCATGACTCTGGGAGCCAAGAGCATCTCACCTCACGCAGACATCCATTCACACACACTCAACTCCACTGGCCCACTCAGCAAGATAAATCGGCGTCAGTAATGAGGCCAGGCAGCTGAAGGAAGGGTTAAGACATTTAATTACATCCCTGAAGATCGCTTTCCTAACATTCTGATTACACCCAGGAAATATGCCCAGGCCATTTTACGCTCTGGGGAATCTAAAGTAAAGGGTGGGGGCGGGGGATAGGGGCAGCGTTTTGCTTCTCTCATCTTTCATTTCAGGATGCGCAGGGTTCTAGCCCTCATGATGAATTTGGGAAGAAAGGTCAGAATATGCTCTCTGAGGAAGGACAGCATCAGGCAAGGCTTCCAGATGTTTGGGGGCTTATATGAAGCACATAGCCCTCGCTCCTCTTTGGGTCAAGAGGTCAGGAGCAGCCCAGACCCTGAGATTTCAGGGGCCCAACCTGAAAACTAGGGGCAGCTCCTGGCGATGTTACAGGGATGGGCCCTGGAGACAGAAGTTAATTGGGAGAGGGGAGGACAGCAGACCCCTGACACACACCCCACCACCTCAGCATGTCTGTACTATAATTTGGAGCCATTTTGTGCTGGGCTGAAGCTTGCACACTTTTTAAAATACATATATATCAGTGATGGTCAAACTTGGCCCTCCAGCTGTTTTGGGACTACAGTTCCCATCATCCCTGACCACTGGTCCTGTTAGCTAGGGATGATGGGAGTTGTAGTCCCAAAACAGCTGGAGGGCCAAGTTTGGCCATCACTGGTATATATTAAAGGCACTCTCACCCACCTGCAGATTACAGTCCTCCACCTGGAGGGAACCAGGAAACCTGGAGACTTCAGGTCAGACTTGAAGGTCTGCCAACCCTAGCAGCAGCTCAAGGCTTGCATTATGATGGGAAATTGGGGGGCTGGGGTGCAATTTTAGCCAAATCCATACTTCTCCAAACCCTAATGAAAACAGTATAGGGACCTTCTGCCCGCCCTCACCCCATAATTAAAACACTGCAGGGGGTTCCCCTAACACCACCAGCTTTTATTTACTTTTTAAAAGTGAAAAGCAGCTGTACTGTGGTTGCAAAAGTCCTAAGAGGAGCCATGGAATGCCTGCTTAATCTGTTTTTGGGGGTTTTTTTTGCCCCAGCTGTTTACCCATTCCATCCTCTTCCTGGACCTCCCCCCCCTCCGAGAAAGTAAGGGTCTGAAAATGATTTCAAAATATGCAAATGATGTTTTGAAAGAAAAGAACTAAGCAAGTTACACGGGTTTGCTGTGGGCCCACTGAGTCGGCCTTCAGATGGCAACAGTAAATGGAGATGACAGCGCAGACAGGGCAGCAGTGAAGAATGATGGTAGTCCAGAAGGAATTGGGGGAGCAGATGGCCATTACTGTAGGCAGTGGGATGGTGTGTTCACCTTAACACCTTAGAGGGCAATACATTTCGCAGCTCTTCCTCCAACTGTTCACATCAGCACAGCTTCATTAGTGTCAGATTCATTGGAGAAGGATGTCTTGAGGCTCTGCAAAAACACTTAGGACTTCTCAGAGAAAAAGTGAGTTAGAGGTGGCCTGACATATATAAAATTTTGCATGACATGGAGAAAGTGGATAGAGCAAAGTTTCTCTCCCTCTCATAACACTAGAACCCATGGACTTCCAAAGAAGCTGAATGGCAGAAAATTCAGGATAGAGTGGGAAATGCATTGTTAAACTATGGAACTCCCTCCCCAAAGGCTGTCAATGGCTGCTATCCATGATGGCTATGCTCTGCCTCCATGGTCAAAGACTGCAATGCTTCTGAATACCAGTTGCTGGAAGCCGCAGGCGGGGAGAGGGCTCTGGTGCTCTGGTCCCACTTGCAGGTTTCCCACAAACATCTGGCTGGCCCCTGTGAGAACAGGATCCTGCACAAAATGAACCACTGGCCCGATCCTGCAGGCACTCCTCATGGCCACACCTTGTCTAGAGCCAAATAAGGAATGGCTCCACTCAATGGGAAGCTGATTTGAGTGCAATGCATCAAGCAGCAGGATTTTATCAGCCTACCCAGGTGTTTAGCTAGTTGGTGTGAGCTTTAGTCCATTTTAACTTTTTGAAAACCTTGCTTTAGGAATGAGGAACCTGTAACCTTTCAGAGGTTCACGGACTCCAATTCCCATCAGCTTCAGTGGTTAGCATGACGAATGACCATGCGAGTTGAAGGTGGGAGTTGTAACTCAGCAACAAAAGAAGGGCCAAAGGTTCTCCATACTGACATAGATTCAGGAGAGTTAGAAGGGGGCTTGGAAGCTATTCAGTCCAACCATCCAGTCCATGGAAGAAACCAGAGCTACAGAAGGCTGCCTGGCCTCTGGTTGGAGTCCTCTGGGATCCTGGCTTGCAACAGCGGTCTGGTGTGTGCTTCAAGCAAGGGTCTTGCAGTTGGAGCCTGAAAGGGTCTTCCCCTTACAACTTAGTAGATTAGAGTGTGGTACTAATAACACCAAGGTCTCGGGTTCAATTCCCATAAGGAGCAGTTGCATATTCCTGCATTGCAGGGGGTTGGACTAAGCAAACTTCAAGGTCTCTTCCAACTCTACAATTCTGCCTCTCAGCAGAACTCCAATGAACCAAGTCAGGAGTTTATAACACCAATAAAACCAAGAACTGCACACATACACCAGAGGGGAAAGTTACATGTTTTGTTTTTTTAAAAAAAAAACTTTTAAAAGCATTTGGGCTGAAAAGACTTTAGGTAACCGAATCCCCCTCCCCAATGCCTTTTGCCTTTATTTTATCCATTTGACAAACACCGATTGATTTACCCCCTCTGCTTAAAGGCCTTCGAAGGCTCCTTGAATGTGTTGTTTGCTTTCTTCTATGCACGCTGGCTTTTATTGATGGTGCCAGCACGAATATGCACAGCTCCAGGGAGAGAAGGTTGGTTAATTACTGCTTTGACAAAGCCAGCAGAGAGAGCACAGCCCATTGTTGTGCATAGGTCAGCCCAGGAATAGAGAGCAGCCCTGCGCTGTGGGTGAAATTCTGGCACTGTTTATAGCAAAGCAACACTCTGGCCTGGTTCACGAGACTCCCTACCTCTCTCTCTCTCTCTCTTTTCTTTTAAAAAAGGGAAAGAATTTGGGATAAAAATAAATATAATTAATGATTCCCGAACTGTGTGGTGTGCTCTGTGTGGTTGAAGGTGCTTTTTAAAAGCCATGCAGAATAAAACAGAGAGCACAGAAATCACAGGGGCTAGAAGCTTAGCTATTGGTTCATACATGCATGGGCACTGATCTTCCCCATCACTTGATTTTTATTGCACCCATTTCCTAAGAAGTGGAGAGTGACATATACTCTGTTCTTCTGTCCTGCCCTTTTGCTCACACACAACAAGCCTATGTGGTAGGTTCATCTGAAAGATGCTGACTGGCCCAAGCACTGGAGGTCCAGTTTGTGAAATTTCCCTCCATGTGAAAAGGAGGAGGAGATGCATTTGCACAGAAGTGGCGCAAGAACTCCATGCTCAGAAGTGACAGCGCTTGCAGCAGGGGAGGCCCACAACCCTGGATCTCCATAGGGGAAAGCCCCAGGATGCCTTCCTGCTCCTCAGTGAGCTCTTTCTCTCTCACCCAAGCCAGGTGCGGATCAAGACCATGCCTGACCAGCTCCCACAATGCCACAGTTCAGGTGCTCTTGGGACACTCGCCGTGCCAAAAATAATCGAGAAGGATCCGGCTGAAATGGGAACGGCTGCCACCTGATACTTCCAGGTACAAAAGCACAGGCCGGTTGAGCCTGGAGTTATTTCACGACCTTCCACATTCTTCGCGTTGGGTGTCATTTGTTTGTGTTTCCTGCCCTTCTCACAGATGCTTCACTCGAGGGAGCAGCACCTGATCTCTGTGTCCAAAAAGTAGCTGCAGGCGCTTTTGTGCTCAAGCCCAGCTGGCATCCTGTGCCAAGGATTTCAATAGAGCAAGGTTTTAAGAAGCAAAGGAACAAAACAAAACAGCTGCTCTCGGAGCAGAGTCTCCTCTACACATGAATTGTAGAGAGCCACTGGTGGAGCAGCATCCATCATTTAAAGACAGGAGACGTAGGAAGCTCCCTTGGACCCAAAAATCTATGTAGCCCAGGATTTCAGACAGGGGAGCTTCCCAGCTCACCAGGCACAGCTTAGAGCCTAGGACCTTCCGCATGCAGAGCAAGTGCCACTGAGATACAGGCTCACAGAACTACAATTCTCAGAGTGGTTTAAGCAACTCCATGTCTCTTTCCAGGGAACTTTGGGAATGGGAACGGGGCCTCCTAACAACTCTCAGCATCTGTAACTACGACTCCCAGGATTTTCTGGAGAAAGTGACATCATAGTTCTTTAAACGTATGTTGTAAATGTGGCCTCTATTTAAAAACCTCCCCCCCCCCAACAACTTCCACATTTAAAACAATTCAAACTAAGGTGCTTAAAGATGGTTGTGTATTGCAAGACAGGAGATCCTAATGCATGTCGGGGGTTGGGGTTTGGGGTGGTACAGAGCCCACAAGATGCCACTGGCATCCAGACACAAATGGATTTTCCTTCCATTTAATCCATTTCTGGGGTAAATCCAGTAAGTCCTTTATTTATTTTTTTGTTACCAATAGACCCAGCTGAGTACACATTTACCAGCTTAAAATGCAGCTGAATTTCTCTTCTGCTCAATTCAGATCGAAGCTGGTTTGTGGGGAAACACAGTGTTTCCAAAGAACAACAGAATAGATTTGGATTGTGGCTGATGACATGCTGCTTCCCAAACCAGCAGTGGGAGCACACTGGATGCAGAGTAAATGGCAGTGTGTAGTCACAGCCCCATATCTGAATGACCTGTTGCCAGCATTAAGTCCCCACGTGGAAGCCCCCAATCGCACTTTGAGTACATCTTCTAGGAAGTGGGGGCAAGGGGAGCAGAAGCTAAGTGGTGGACCTTTCCCCCAAATACTTGCCTATTTTAAATAAATAAGAAGAGTTACCAGTTACCTCTTTTTGAATCACCCCAAAATGCATTGTCCGTTCAATTAATTATGTTGTCTTCCTAGTGAGAAAAGGGATCAAAAAGCCATCTAGAACTATCAAGCACCCTAAGCCTGTAGAGAGAGCAACTTATGCAATTCACAGGACAGAGAGAGCAGGCAGGGTTCAAAAAAAGGAGCATGGAGATCAAAGAGCTTCAGATGACTCAGGACAATGAGCCAGCCTTTGTGGGAGAGATAGGCAAAACCAAAACAAAACCACACACAGAAAGCCAAAACCTATAAAGCATCTGGGCAAGAGTCACCCTTCTCTAAAGCTCTACAACATATTCCGCCCCCCCCCCCAGTAAAAGCAGTTGGTGGGAAGCCACAAGTCTGTCCCTTTCGAAGAATTCAGAAAATAAGTTAGAAATGCCTTGTGTCTGATGTCATATATGATAGCCAAAATAGCCCTACAGGGCGTGGAGCCAAGGATTGCCCCATACTTTATTTAGACAGTATTAGTAGATTATAAAGTGTCTCTGGAAATAAATGATCAGGAGACAAATGCAGTTTTACTTATCAAGGAGGCTCTGAAGTCATTCATGTAAGCACTTTGCATCTCAAGGGAAAGCACCTTTAGAAGCTGGCATACCCAAAATTCATGTTGTTGGTACAGTGGGGGAGGACACCCACTTGTCCTGTTCCAGAACTGAGCTATCTGTAATGTGATTGGTTAGTTCAAAAAGCCACGCCTATCACATAGCCAGGTTGCCAGGTACATTTCCAATGATTATGTGGAGGGGGGCTGACTCTTTAAAGTGATACAACACTGCTTTAAATGTATAGTGCAGATGGGGTCTGGGATTTTGACATGTTCTACAGAAGCCAAGACTCAAAAGTTTTGCAGACTCTCTAAGTGTCCCTATTTTCCAGGGACATCCCTGATTTAGAGAAGCCATCCCAGTTTCTCATTTGATCCCGGAATGTTCCGCTTTTCCTTAGAATGTCCCTATTTTCATTGGAGAAATGTTGGAGGGTATGGAGTTATCCGACCCCCGAGCCATTTGAAGGCAATCCTGTATAGGGAAGGTTTTTTTTAATGTTTAATGTTTTATTATGTTATTATATATGATGGAAGCTGCCCAGAGTGGCTGGGGCAACTTAGTGGGGGTATAAATAGTAAAATTATCGTTATAGAATGGGATGTCCCTATTTTCATCAGAGAAATGTTGGAGGGCATGCGTATGCAGCTGCTTCTGAGGGATGTGGGTACCCTTAGGAGATATCTAGGGGAAGTGGGGCAGGAAACTGCAGTGGGATCCAGCTTTAGCAAGGGGAGAGCTCCACCCACTTCCAAGTTGCCTCATTTTCCTCAGTTTCCCCATTTATAACTGCAGCTTTTCCCCACCCAGAAGTACCTTAATTCAACAAGTAAAGGTAAAGGTAAAGGTACCCCTGCCCGAACGGGCCAGTCTTGCCAGACTCTGGGGTTTGTGCGCCCATCTCACATTTATTGGCCGGGGGCCAGCGCTGTCCGGGGACACTTCCGGGTCACGTGGCCAGCGTGACATCGCTGCTCTGGCGAGCCAGAGCCGCACACGGAACGCCGTTTACCTTCCCGCTGGTAAGCGGTACCTATTTATCTACTTGCCCCCGGGGGTGCTTTCGAACTGCTAGGTGGGCAGGCGCTGGGACCGAGCAGCGGGAGCGCACCCCGCCGCGGGGATTCGAACCGCCGACCTTTCGATCGGCAAGCCCTAGGCGTTGAGGCTTTAGCCCACAGCGCCACCCGCGTCCCAAATTCAACAAGTGCTTGTGGCCAATTTGTATAAATAAGGCATCCTCACAACTGCATCAGCTCATATTGCAAATAGTTTGTGCCCCCCACATAAATACAGTGGTACCTCAGGTTACATATGCTTCAGGTTACAGACTTCGCTAACCCAGAAATAGTGCTTCAGGTTAAGAACTTTGCTTCAGGATGAGAAGAGAAATTGTGCTCCGCTGGCGCAGCAGAAGCGGGAGGCCCCATTAGCTAAAGTGGTGCTTCAGGTTAAGAACAGTTTCAGGTTAAGAACGGACCTCCGGAACGAATTAAGTACTTAACCCGAGGTACCACTGCATTATATTTTGATCCTAATCAAGCTGATGGACTAAAGGTTTGATTCACAATTTCAAAAAGTACAATTCGATCCAGATTCAAATAGGAAGAGTAAGAGCAGGCATTTTCTGCTTTCCATTTCCCTTTTTAGCATTTGGTAATTGTTTCCATATCATAGGATTTAAACCTTTAAAGAAAGAAAGAAAAACACCCACACGTCATAGAGCAGAGAAGGCAATCCTCAACACTTGCCAAAGCCTGACACAAAGGTGGAGGATTTACCACCAATTCTTTATCACATCTGTGACAAGTGTTCTATCTCCGCTGGCTCACAAGAGCTCCTTCGGCAGCCAGATTTGCAAACCAGAGAGCCAAAACCTCTTCAGAGCTATTAACACATATGAAAAGGAGTCAGCTCAACATTTCACTTTGCTCAGGCCAGGTATAGTAAACAGAGGGCCAAAGCATTGAGTACGGAACTTTTCTTTTACAGTGGTACCTTGGGTTACATAACGCTTCAGGTTACAGACTCCGCTAACCCAGAAATAGTGCTTCAGGTTAAGAACTTTGCTTCAGGATAAGAACAGAAATTGTGCTCCGGCGGCACAGTGGCAGCAGGAGGCCCCATTAGCTACAGTGGTGCTTTAGGTTAAGAACAGTTTCAGCTTAAGAACGGACCTCTGGAATGAATTAAGTACTTAAGCTGAGGTACCACTATATTTGGTTGGAAATCAGGGTGCCATATATATATATATCTATATATATATATATATATATATATATGAAACATGCAGATGTCAAGCTGCCCACCTGTTAAAGGATTGATAAAATAATATGCTGGAATAAGGGTTGGGAAAGGGTTATAGCTGCAGCATATACAGCTTGAGTCTTTTAAAAGAGACCCCGTGGAACATGAGTACTCTGTATCGACCGGGCCTCTTTTAAAGGACTCACCCTGTACTTTGCATGCAGAAGGTCCCAGGTCCAATCTCGAGGTTGGGCTGAGGTAAGATTCCTGGAGAGCCACTGCCAGTCAAAATGGGCAACACTGAGCTGGATGGACCAACCATCTTATTCAGAATAAGGCAACTTCCTTGGTACCTTTGTTAATTAGAAAGGGAGAAGGGTCGTCTAGTGGAAATTAAAAACCGGACTTGGAAATTGTTGCAAATTGAAACAAGTTAGAGAGCACTGGTCCCAATACCGATATCCCTTTCCATTAAAGCTACTCACTGCATTTCAGTGGAAGCCTCTTTAAACGCAAATAGCAGCTTCAGGGGGGTGGGCAGGCTGGGGTTGGGTTGGGTCAAGCCTGTGGAGAGGAGAGAGGGAGAAAGTGTTACAACTTCCCCTCCCCGTGGCTGCCCAGGCTTCCCACAACTGCAGCTTGGTGGTGGTGGTGTGTGCATGCTAATCGTAACATGTCTAGCTTGGACCTTAGTGCAGGCAACACAGCCAATATTAGATGTGGGGAATCTTTGCCCTGCTGACAGTGCTGGACTAAGCATACGCTTAGGGTAGGGTTACCATATTTCAAAAAGTGAAAATCAGGACACAAAAGTTGTAAAGCATTTTTTTTTGGGGGGGGCCCAAAATCTCGTGTGTGTGTGTGTGTGTGAGCTATTTTTTAGGAAATTCGCTGGAAAATCAACACTTCCCATATGGGCTGCCATACACACAGATTTTCCTGGAAATTTTAACCGTTTTTGGAAATTCTGCCCAGAAGCTATTTTCAGTGGATGAATCCTGGGTAAGTCTGGGAAACTGTGGGTGTATGGCAGCCCTAGCTTAGGGCACAGCAGTGCAGGAGCACTTAAAAAAAAAGAAAGACATTTTTGAAAGAATTCAGTATTTCAAAAACCAAAAACTTCAAGCTGTTGTCATGGGGAAAAACAGAATTTAGACTTTCTTACACTCTCCACACTCTTCTCCATTTTGCTGTTCTCTGTTCTTTACTTATCCTCACTTAAACCAAGGGGTGCACTCAGACTAATAATATAGATTGAAATACCATAAGGACATCAGATCCTGTCATGTGTTGCTCAAGACACGAATGTACATTTCAGTATACAGTAAAGTTTTGCGTCACTTAAAAAATATATTTCATGGGTTAGTGTTGTCCTTATTTTGAATTACAGGGGGGGGCACCATAATCTTTTTAATGCTGAGGATCTCAAGGTCCTAATCTGGCCCGGCCTCCCAAAGTTGCTGAACTACAACTCCCACCAGCCTCAGCTAGCATGGCCAATGATCATGATGGGATGTTGGGAGCTGTTCCCAATATTAGTTTTCCACAACCCACAAAGCATTTCCCAAAGCAGGTGCACTAGAATTATAGATCTACCTGCATCTTTTATATATATAAAAAGCAAGGAAGCAGTCCTCTCCAATCGGCACTTTGAAATATCAGCATTATCCAATCATTCTCCCCAACGTCCAACTTCAAAATAACTGTCATAAGAATAGTTAATGCCCATGAAAACATTACATTAAAAAAATTAAAGAAACCTGTTGAATTCCATATTAAAACAAGCATTGTTACTAGTCTGCATTTTTATTTTTTGTACTAAGCAAGGAGGCTGGTGCCCTGCATTTCTATGCTGGCTACATAGAAAAGTGCACTTCTCTGTGCCCAGCATAGAAACTTAAACTTACTAGCCTCTTACATAAAGGTAAAGGGTCCCCTGACCATTAGGTCCAGTCATGGCAGACTCTGGGGTTGCGGCGTTCATCTCACTTTATTGGCCGAGGGAGCTGGCATACAACTTCCGGGTCATGTGGCCAGCATGACTAAGCCGCTTCTGGTGAACCAGAGCAATGCACAGAAATGCTGTTCACCTTCCCGCTGGAGCGGTACCTATTTATCTACCTGCACTTCGTGCTTTCGAACTGCTAGGTTGGCAGGAGCAGGGACCGAGCAACTAGCCTCTTAGCAAGCATATAAAAAGGTAATTTAATCAAATAGTGTACATAAAAAGAGCCTTGCTACATCAGGCCAAAGGCCCATCTATCTAGTCCAGTATTCTGTTCACACAGTGGCCAACCTGATACTGCTGGGAAGACTGCAAATAGGACCAGAGCACAGAAGCATTCTCTCAATCTGTGATCCTCAGCAACTTGAATTCAGAAGCACCCTGCCTCCAACAGTGGAAGTAGAATTTAGCCATTATGGCTAGTAGCGCCTGATAGCCTTATCCTCCATGAAGATCCCAATATACAGTATCTGAGGACAAGGGCTGGGAGATATCTGGTTTTCGGCATCATGATATATCACCAGCTAAATATCACAATATACCAATATATCACAATGTCTGAAATAAGGATGGAGCTATGTAGAGCCATTGGCTGGCTTCACGGTTTCTTCCTGCATTGTGATTTTTGCATAGCACACATACACACACGTCCAAGACTGGGCAATGTATTGATACATTGTCCAAAATCGGTTTGACATTCACATTGTGGTAACTGTTTCATAATATTCAACACTGCGAGATATTGCAAATCATGATGCTTGGGTGTGCTATGTAAAAAAAAAGTGTGATGTGGAAATAGCCGTGAAGCCAGTCATTGCTTCCCTCATGATTCCTTCTGTCCCTGTTCCTCTGTTCTATAAAATAACAGTTGTAACGATATGTTAAAGGTAAGTAATAATGTATCAGTTTTAGACCCCTAGTAGTAGCAGTTTCCAGGACATCACCCCATTTACTTCTGCATAGTTACATCCTTATTTCAGACATCATGATATATTGGTATATTGTGATGTTTAACTGGTGATATATCACAATGTTGAAAGACATCGCTCAGCCCTAACATACATCATGATTCGCAATATATTGCCAGGTCAAAAATTACAAAACAAGACTCGCGATATGGACTTCAAACTGGTTTTAGATGATATCCCTATTGAGGTCATTCAAAAATCCATCAAATACATCAATGTTTGTATTCTTAGGTAGGCTAAGAATCTGTTAAAGTTCTTGTATACTCTATGGAAAGTTCCAAACTCCTTTCTGCTCTAGAGAAGCCTTGTAAAAATGTCTATTCAAGTTAGTAGCCCTTTCAACACAATGCCTGCTTTGGTCATTTGTAGCAGATTGACTGCCCAGGTGAAAAACAATCCAATCAACTTTGGTTGTCCTGAAGGAAATTCTGACTAGCCACAAGTAGTCATTTACAAGCCTACTCAAGAGCAGTGTTTTTCTCATTGAGGACTGGGGCCTGCTAGGGAACCTTCGCTTACTTTCAGATGGAACTCAGCTTTGTGGTCCCATCTGCATGGCTTTGGGGCGGGCCAATGCAAGCCATCGCAGCTTCCGATATATGGGTCAAATAGGTGGAAGCTGGAGAGGGTGGTTGCAGCTTACCAAGTTGAAGGGGAGGAAAGGGGGAAAGGGAGAGGAGACAAGAAAGGCAATGGAGGGAAGATCCACATAAGTGGAAGGGAAGGAAGAGAATTAACTGGAAGGAGAGAGACAAGGGACGGATGGATTGAAGGAGAAGAAAACGGAGAAGCCAGTCCCAGAACGGGATTAGACATAAATAGAAAAAGGTGGGTTCTATCCAACCAAATTCACTAGACCGACAGAAATTAACAGACTTAAGTGAGTCATGTCTCAGACTCCAACTCCCATCATCCTTCCTGAACATTGGCCATGAAGGGTTTTTTTTTGGGGGGGTAGTATACTTGCACATACACCTCTCTGTGTAATGTCATATACCACATCCCCTTATTTTCTTAAAAGGAACATACAACCCAAAGGGCCACATCCAGAGCCGTTCTGGAAGAAAAGCCCCTCACTTTTAAACACAAACACAGAGAAAATTACCGTCATCTGTTGGGAAAAAAATGTATTTGATTACTCTCGTAAAATTACAGTATCTCTGCTGTTAGTTAAGTATTAAATGTTAGAAGAAACTGGACCTATTTCCTTTCAGTTATCCAAGAAAGTGCATGTAACAGTCCAAAGGATTCTTCCCACTCACCCCCCCCCCCGACCTAATACAAAATAAAACAAACACTATTCTTGTTCTCTCGGTCAAGAAGTTGGGTTTGAGCTCACGGGGAACATATGTACATTTTAATGAACTCGAGATTTCTCATCGTATATACAGGAGCATCTGAATTTGTCCATGGAAGGTTGATCAAGATGCTTTTTATAGCAGCACAATGTCCAGCACTTTCCAACCCATTCTCTCTGTCTCTCCCTCTATGTGAATATACCTACAAGGCAAAATGTTTCAAACTACCAAAAACATTTTTGGACCTCCTCTAATCATCTGCTTGCTTGTTTACTGTACAGAAACTTATTAACATCTAAGACAACTTCAGTAAAAAAACAAAACAAACCAAAAACCTCAAGCACAGTATGAAGGACAATTCAAAAAGGAGGGAGAAAGTTAAGTCTTAACGCACACACCCTCCCCACCAAAAAAAAGCTGTTTTAATTTTAGAATAAAAATTTCAAAACCAAAAAACAAATCGAGCCTGTTGTGGAGGATGCATATAGTTGAATTTTATATTGTCCATTTTCAAATCCTGTGCGCAAATCTGTTTGGAGAATTAAATAACGTATTTGCCGATAAATCTCTTTTTCCCATCGGGATCGAAGTATACACATATACAGACTTTTTGTTACGAGGGGAAGGGGTGATGGGTGGGTGGGAGAAATGGATTACGGAGGCACTGTGTCGCCCCCACAAAAAGTTCATGTTAAACTGGATATAGAAAATAAGTTAAATGCCAGAACGAGACCACCTAGCTGAACAGA
Organism: Podarcis vaucheri; assembly: GCF_965113315.1. Classification (NCBI taxonomy): domain Eukaryota; kingdom Metazoa; phylum Chordata; class Lepidosauria; order Squamata; family Lacertidae; genus Podarcis; species Podarcis vaucheri. The sequence goes on from NC_138765.1 coordinate 59,150,372, forward strand.
CTTGCATTGCCATAAATGTTACAGCACTCTAGTCAATTAGTATTTAGTTCAAAATACAGAAGACCAAAGTTAATGCTTGCATGTGTTTGCAAAGCAAAAAAAAAAAAAAAAAAGTTATATCACTAATAAATAAGCTGTTTTTAGAACTCTAGATGTCGAACAGGGTACAAAAGAATGTCTTTTCTTTAATGTCACTTTGTCAATTCGCCCCCACCCCCCAACTTCCAAAGAAAACAAAAACCTGCACAACCTTAGGTTGCAATATCTGCCGGAATGTTCGTAACACGTGTCCTAATTGGTTACAATCTCTTTGCCGTCTTCCACAAAGCGCGTGAAGCGGAAATTAGTCCCATTATCGCTGCCTGCCATTTTCTCCAGACCAGCTAGAGGCGCGTTAGGTTCTGAGTTCTGGAGCTTCTCCAGACTGCCCGTCAAGCCGCTAATCGGGGAGCTGCTCCCATTGCCCAGGCTCCCAGGAATTGGAGGGATGCCACCATTCTGAATGACCGAGATCTCATTCGTCTTCATCGCCAAGCCGTTAGAGAGAGCCGCGGCGTACTGATTCCAGAAGCTGGACGGGTCTCCATTTCCCGACCTCACAGCCAACTCTTTTGGAAAGATGTCTGGGAACTTTACAGGGTTGCTTCCGAGAAAAGTCATGGGGCCATCCACAGAAAGCCGTCTGCCTCGCCGGGCAGGTGTGCTGTTCCACATGTGCGTCCCCATGTGAACCTGAAAGAGAGACTGGTTAGCAGCGGCAGGCGTTATTTTCACGGTGGTCAAAAATACCTGAAAATACTGCATCTCCACTGTTGGTTCTTGCTGTCTACAGAAGGGGTGGGGAATAGCTTTTGAGCCCATGGGTCACATTCCCTTCTAGGCAACTGTCCAGGGGCAACAAGCCAGAGACCAAAGTAGGTGGAGATCTATAGAAATATATGCACAGTTGTGCAAAGTTTCTACACACACCTCTCTCTCTCTTGGTCGTCAGTCCAGGCAAGTGAGAGGCATCATCAGAGAGAAAGGATACATTCTAGCCAAGCAAAAACAACCCCTAAAGGTGGTATCAAGCAATGCTGGTGAGGGTTATGGCTTCAGAAGTAGGAATATGACTAAAGGAGGGTGTCCTGTGGCAGTGCATATTTGGGCCTTTGGTCTGAGATTCCCCACACCTGATCTATAGCAGATAGATGGTCAGCTGGCAGGCTGCGGGCAGTCTATGGCACCTCAGTTTTCCCTAAGCCTAGTTTGAGGACGTATGACACAGGCACCTTGTTGAAGCTAAGTAGGATTGGCTCTGGTTGGTGTCTGGACCATGTAGGAACTCTGCCAGACTTCCCTCAAGTTCTGTGACTGAATAAAGGTGGGAAGGGAAAAGAGGCAGCAAGCAAACACCAAGAGGAAGGTTCAAACGGCCCGCCTACGCTTTGCACTTGCCAAGGAAGGGGGCTGGGGAAACAACATTGAAAGTTGTGCAAAAATAGAGCTAGTTCACACCTTTAATGAGACATCATTCTTTGGGATTTCAGAGGCAAGAGAACCGTTGAAGTACCTGTTTGCTGGGCATGCTAGGCCTGGGTTCTGATACCAGAACAGAGCACCACCCAGCTCTACTGTGGAGCTTAACCACTTTGCAGGGGAACCCTTTATGCTGCAATATGCACTTTCATTCCTCAGACCATTGCCTGGGTAGCAATGTGTGTGTGTACCCCCCTCCTAGAATACAGACATTGACCATTCCCATTCTAGAAGGCCATGCGAAAGGCTAAAAGGTTAAAATTCCTCTTTTTAATCAATAACCAACGACAGCTCATCTGGTTCAACTAACAGCCTAAGTTTCTCCTGCCTACAAGATGGACTTTACAACCCCTCGCTTTTATTAAATGTGTTTTGTTTAGCGTGGCCATGCACAGTTCGATCTATTTTTGCCACCCACTGCCATCACAATGCCAACTACTTTATTAGACACCCCTTTCCCCTATAAATGTCCAGTTAAACTGGTTGAAAGAATCCTCCACTAATTGCTCATTGGAGAGCTTAACATGTGCAGGCCGGATACCCTGAAAGTAGTTATCCATCTTGTATCGCCTCTGCAAAAAATCTCTAGAGGAAAAGACCATCAGCAGGGGGTGGAGGGGAGATGCGCATTTGAAAGTGCTTCACCGATGTAATATACAGTCCTTTTTTCGGAGGGGGGGGCGCACGGGTACACATACCCCTAAACATTTTGTGAACTTAAGTTTGGCCTCACTGAGGGGCAGTATTTCAATATGAGTAGGAAAATGGGAGTACTCCTAAACATTTATTTATTTATTTTAGAAAAAAGCACTGGTTATATAAATGAAGCGAATTTGCTTTTTCAACACATGCCAGTAAGAAACATCAGCTAGATTTGCAATTATAGCTAGGATGTTGCTCATATTTAGGACTTCGTGGTGCTCTGCTTTAACATTACGGAAAGAGTAATTTAACTGTAACGAGAGGATTCTTTTGCTGTTCTGAGTATATATACAAAGTACACTTTCTGACTGTCTTTAATTGGGGAGTCTATAAAATTCTGTATTCACCAAAAAGAAAGGGGGGTGAAGTTTGAAAACACAAAACAGTGATTAGATTAACACAGATCTATGCAAATATGCTTCTAGCTGTTATGCATGGAAATAATTGGCCAGGAACTGAGAATACTTTCCTGGGTGCAGCCTGAGGTGGATGCACAGGAAACCATCATCTTGCTAAAGCTAAGGTGATTAGTGCCTGGATAGGTGATGACTTAGAAGCCACATGCACACTCCGGTGTTAGAAACTAGCCAGGCACCAGGTGTGTTTGGTGGGTGCAATTGCGACCACGTGGAGATCTCTGGATACCAGGTTAGTGACTGGGGAAAGCAAAATGTCACCAAGAGAAGGATTTGAAAGATTTGCATTGAAGGTTGTATTTGTTTTTTGGATTGTTTTATCTGATGTTTTAGTGTGTTGTAAACCACATTGAGATTTGTTCTATGAAATATAAATAGGTAACCAAAAGAAATGAAATAATAATGGTGATTTAAAAAATCAATTGGGGTGGGGGGAATGACAGCTACACAATTCATTGTGGTGACTGTAACCTAGGTTTAAGGTGCCATTTGGTGATTAGATTATATATCTTAGTTTCTAACACTGGTACACTCCCATGGGTAATGTAGGAGAATAAGTTGGGTTATGAGAAAAGAAATAAACATTTTTGGCAAATGAGGAAAAAGATTAAGAAATTCACTGTGCAGAATACTGTTGTGTGCTACTTTGAGTGGCCTTCATCTGGAAAGGCAACCTATAAATATTTCAAAAGAAATAAATAGCATAGTGGAGGGTTAGGGTTAGGGTCCACTAGGCCAATCTGGGACACTGCCTGTCAACTTCCTACTCTTTAATCTCAGTGTTATCCTTACAAAACTCAACAGGGAGGAAGACGAGGACAAAACTAGAATTCCTTGGCTCTGCCAGTCATCAGCTCTGGCACCATATCCTGTTGGGCTCCCTGCCTTCTGCCCCACCAGGCACCTGACACCATTGATACCATATCCAAAATCAGTAGGGATGAAGGATATTGAGGTCTGGGAGCCTTATCTTCTGACTGATGGAAGCAATACCCAGATTACTTTTCTAACTTGGAGTTTCAGCAGAAGCAGAAGCTCTCCCCACTCCCTTTCCCATTTCCCAAAAATCATAATTGAAAGTCCTGGGGAAAGCAAACCAATCCTTCTCTTTATAAGTAGATGGGGCAACACATGGTATAGTCATACACACATATTGACACCCCACACAGCTTTTGCCTTAGCATCAGTCCCCAAAACAGAGCTTCCTGCTCCTTTATATTTGCCATCAGGTATCAGTAATCTGAGGGCAATGCCCCTCCATTGCATGCAGCAAGCACCATTGCTGGGTATGCACATCACAGAACCATAAAAGGATTGAAGAGGTCCATCTAAGAACACTTGCTACAAAACACAATTTGGCCCAGGTTTCCATACATGTGAAAATGAGTGTATTCCATTCACAATTTACATGGGAGTATCAGTGTACAGGAAGGGTTTGGGCTTGCCATGTAAAAAATGTGGCGCTCTCCTGGAGACTGCAGACAAAAGACAGGATGCACAGCATGAAATGCAAATGCCCAATTTACACATAATGCTAGACCATAATTTATTAAACCATGGTGTAGTGTCATGTGTGAACCCTGCCCAGCATGTTCAGTTTGATTTGTTTCCTGCCAACAAACCTGAATCTGAAGCCATGACTCATGGGTGGCTTACAACCTTTGGTTTCTTTTAACTGTTGCTTGGCCTGACTGCGCTAACCCAGCACCCTTCCCTTAACCATGGTTTGTTTGACCACCCTACCCAAGACACTCAGCCAAACTACAAAGGAATAAGTGAGCAGTTGGAAAACAAACAAGAGGTGGCTTGTTTTGATCATCTGTGGGAAAACTTGTGGTTTGTTGAATAAACCATGGTTATGCACAAACCAGGCCCAAATATGTCAAGTGCAACTTGATGCCAAAAGCAAGACAGAATATTATGAATATAGAGGTGGGGAGGGAGGTACCTTAAGATTGCCTTTTGTTGTGAAAGCTCTTCCACATATAGTGCAGGCAAAAGGCTTCTCTCCGGTGTGAGTCCTTTCGTGGATCTGCAAAGCGCTGGAGGACGAGAAGGTTTTCCCACACGTGTTGCAGTAGTGCTGCTTCGGCGTTCTTCTGGGGAGAGCCGGAAGCAAGACTGGCGATGTAGCTGAAGGTGGCAGAGGCCCCGAAGGAACCAGGGCAGGCGACATCTCTTTGCTGTCCTGAGGAGTGCTGTGTACAAAACCGTTAACCTCCGTCTTTATCAGAGACGAGAGCGAGTTAGCAGGCATCGCTGACGAAGAGTTCTGATTGGGGCCAAGGGTTGAATTGGGTTCAAACAGCTGTGATGGTAGATCTCGCATTTGATGTGTCAACATATGCTGCTTCAAATTACCCTTTGTGGAAAAGCCACGATTGCAAACTGTGCAAATAAATGGTCTCTCTTTGGTATGACTTCTGTAATGAATGTCCAAGGCACTCTGACATGCAAACGTTTTGCCACAAATGTCGCAGGCCGTGTTCTTCAGCTTGCCTCTGTCTCGGAAAGGAAACAGCATGCTCAAGGACTCTTCCTTAATCATTTTCTCGGGGTTGCCAGACGTCAAATCCAAAGCACCACCGTTTGCAAGGGCTGGAGGCCAACCGTTGGCAAAATCGTTCGGTAACATTTTTGGTGGTTTCTCTTCGATGCACGGCGACTTGTGGTACTCAGCCGTGCTGTTGGAAGGGGACAAGGCCTGCATGGAAGAGGTAGACTCTGAAATAGCAGGACTCCCAGCACTTTGGCTTTCCATATCGCCACCAATGGATGACGAATCATTCGTCATGATGTCCCCTTCCACCGACCCATTCTCAACAGATTTTAAGCTTGCTTGAAGCTGCTCAGCAAGCCCCGCATTGATCATCTTCATCTGATTTTCTAAAGCAGCAATACTTGACATTTCCAGTGGCAATGGGGAAGATGATAAGCTATCTTGAGATGCATCAATGGATTTCGGGGTATCTGGTACGCTGCTGTCGGGACAGTCTTCCATGTTTTCATCAGAAAAGTTATCCAGATCATCAAAGTTCTTCTCATCAAAAGACCCCGTGTCAGATTCCATCGACTCGGGATAGTTTTCTGTCACAGGTGTGTTGGGTATCTGTCCGCCCATGTGCATCCGGATGTGCTGCTGTAGCACAACAGCATTGGTGAACTTTTTCTGGCAGATTGGGCAGGAGTGTTGCACTCTCAGCGGGGGCATGGCACGGTGAACGCTGTAATGGGTCTTGAGATTTCCTTTTGTCGTAAAGGCGCGGCCACAGATTTTGCACTTAAAGGGCCTTTCACCGGTATGTGTGCGATAGTGCATTTTCAAAGCACTCTGGCAACTAAGAACTCGGTGGCAAATGATACACTCATTGGGATCGGTTGCCTTTTTGTCAATATTTTCCACTAGCTGCTGCAGTTTGGAGGTCTCAGAGGTCGGCGTTGCGTCCAGCAGCCCCCCAAATGGAAACTTGGCCTTAAATTGCTCCGACATGAGAGGCATCAGTGGATTGGTGAAAGTGACCACATTGATGGAACCTGAATCTGCTGCCGGCGAGGTTACGGAACTGTTAAGACTAGCAGAGGCGCTGGGCATCTGGGTGCTTTCCTCTGGCTTGTCATTGGAGGAGAGCAAGGGGCCCGCCTCCCCTTCAACTAAATGCCCGTTGGAGTTTTTCCCAGCAGGATCAATGGAGCCAGAGTCGCTTTTCACAGAACATGGGGGACTAGATGAAGGGTGAGTGATGGGAATAGGCTGAGGCTCCTCTGTTTTGATAAAAGGGGTCAAGCTCGGAATTGTGGGAGGAAGCGGTAAGCCAACTGATGTCGTCAAAGTGGATAACACTGGCTTGCTGTCCAGCCAGCTTGTTACAGGCTTCTCGGGCGGTATTGACATTCCATACGGGATACCTGTGCTTGTGGGAATGTTGTCCAAATGCTCTGGCACTGGGTACGGGTTCATTTGAATGTGAGGGTATTTTTCTTTATGACGCTGAAAGTGGACTTTTAAGTTCCCCTTGGTGGAAAACCGGTTTCCACAGATGTTGCATTTGAACGGCCTCTCCCCGGTGTGAGAACGCAAATGGATCTGCAAGGCACTGTCGCTCCCAAACACTTTCGCACAGAACCTGCATTTATGCTTGAAGAATGCTTCGTCTGAAGCACTTTTCGCTTCGAAGGTGGCCAGGCTGGGGGGCTTGCTTTTCCTTTGCTGGGCCAGGGCAGCCAAGGAGCTCAAATCCTCTGCAGGCGTTCCAAGACCGGACAAAGGATTGGGGAACACAGAGTTGCTAGGGGTGGGTTGAGGTAGAAGAGGGTTCGATACAGGGCTTAATAAACTGCTTATTGCAAAAGCTGGTGAGGAGGACGCCGTCACTGGCGGGCTGCCAAGCTGCGGGCCACCAGCATTTGTAGCCCCTTTGTCAGAGGATGGTGCCGTAATTGCCACTGCAGATAGGTTAATATTTGGAGATGAGCCGCTACTGGGTGGAATTGCCGGGTTGCCAGGATTGCTCTGAGGTAGCTGTATAGGGGGCAGTTGCTTCACACCACTGATGCTGGCAGACTGGCTAGCTAGGCTTTGTGCCAACCCAGCCGCCGCAGCCAGCTGCTGGGATAAATGGGAACTTAACGTGGACAAGGGGTTGGCAGATGCTCGTAACGTGCTCTGAGAGGGGCTGGGAGACGTTGGCAGGTCCACGTTCTGCGAAGCCAGCAATAATATTTGGTGACGAATTTGTTCAATCAGCTGCAACTGGTGGATCTGTTGCTGCTGCAATGCCAACAGTTGCTCCATGAGGGAAGGGATGGCCAGCTTGCCAGCCGAGGCGCCATTGCACCGCGCTTCCTGCGAGAACTGGGCGACCGCCACTTTCGTGCTCTGAAGGTTTTCAATGATGACATTGCTGTTGATGACCGAGAAGTTGCCTAGCGTTGTCAGGTCCCCTATTTGAGGTAGAGAGGTTGTGATAGCTGAGGTACCCATGGTGGAGCAGTTACCACTCACAACGCTATCGCTGGCGCTCTGGGAACTGCCGCTAGTGCCGTTACTAACGCCAGAAGCCTCCACGTCCATGGATTCTTCTTTGTCAAGTTTGTTGTTATGCTCAGGATGGCTGCTGCGGTCTACTTGATCCATGTTATTAACTGTGTCATTCCTCTGCTCGTCAGGATTATCAGTAGGGGAGCTGGGAGGGCAGGCTTCAGAAGGAGAAACAGGATTTTCATTCACAATTAAAACTAATTGATTTTTACTACAGTTCTTCTTGTGTTGCAGGAGATCCGATAGTTCAAAGAACTCAGCACAGCATCTGCCACAGACGTGGGCATCCTTCGCCTTGGTGGTTCGATTTGTTTGACCCTTCTGCGTGTCTCCTAAAACATCAAGGCAAAGGGAGGGGGGTAAGAAAAAGAGCAAGATTAGCAACTGAGCAGAAACACAAATCTGGTCTGTAGGATAGGCAATGTTAAGATTTGCTAGAGCACACCTATCTCAAAAAGGTTTCCTGCTTAGTCTTCAACCACCCCTTCACTTTCCTAGACTCTTTGCTTGTGTCCCCCAAGATCTCCCTGATATTTCTGGTACCTGTCCATGATAAATAAGTTACTTTCCCTATTTCGTGAGTGACTTTAAAAAAGTCAATGTGCAGCCACATGGTCTTAAAGCAGGGCTAGCCAATGTGGCACCTTCCAAATATTTTGAGCTACAACTCCGATCAGTCCCAGTTGTCATGGTCAATAGTAAGATATTATAGGAGTTGCAGTCCATCTAGAGAGCAGCTTGTAGACTGCATTTGGCTTAAACTCTCAGGCCCCTTCTAGATGATCCCTAGAAATTAAAATTCTGGATGAGATGGGGCAAAAGATGCAATTTGACTTCTGCACACACGGAGGCGGCCGAAACGAAGAGCGCCGTTTAGTGCACCAGGCACCATTTCGCGTGTTGTGGTTGATTATGTTTGTATTCAGCGCAACATATTGTTGATTCGTTCTATTTTTCCTCCATTGTTAGCCTTGTTTTTAATGTTATCAGGTCAGGCTACTGTAGAGTAAAGGAATATTGCACACAGCATGCACATAACAGCCTTAACTTGGTCTGCAAAGGAAGGTGGGAGGTTCAGGCAGTCAGTACTGGTGCCAGAATTGGGGTGTTGGAAGCTACCGAAAGAGCATGCAAATTTCCATCTAGGGATTGTGTGTCCCGCTTCCCTAGCCTGTAAATATCGCTTCCTAGCAACAGTGCATGGCTTCAAGCACCAGAGAAGAAACATGTAGGCCTTGCATTGCATCTTTCTTTCTCTCTCCAAGACGTTTTGGTGAGATCTGCCACTTTCTCCCACTACCAAGACAGACCAAGACTGGCCATACATGTGAAAAAAAAAATCAATATTGTGACTTCACAGAGGTTGCCCATGACTGATTTTTAAGACTGTACAAGGGGTGCTTTTTATGGCTACCTGTGTCTCAGATGATCATTTCCTCCAGATAATCCATCAAAAGATAAAATAGTATGAACCAAAGACATTGGGGCATAATGAAATTCCATAGCAAGGTATTGATTTCCAATGTTTCATACTGCTTATTGCCTAGTTGTCCACCGAGTGGCAAATCAAGCATTTGAAGGACTCATTAGACTCTCAAGCTCCCCATCAACCTTGTTCATCCTCAACCGATTCAAAGATATCAGTGACAGTCACCCCGTCACTAAACTAATTTGTAGTCGTTCAAGGTCCCAATCAGTTGCTGACAAGAAAGAATGGGGTGGGGGGAGAGAAGGGGGGGAGCACATATCACCCAAGCTTCAGGTTGACATGAACGAGAAACAAACAAACAAGCTAGCTTTCCCATTCCTGCATAACTCAGAGCTAACTCTGATCCTCCTACAAAGCATTGGTTTTCCCTTCCAAAGTTCACCCCACAGCATCTAAAGCCTTTGTTACACATAAAATAGGAAAAAAAATGAGAAATCCCTTGTCAAAGAATAATATTCATATTTTCACAATCAAGCATTTGTTGCCTAATCCTACTTATGATGCTTACTTGAAGACCGCAGAGTCCTTTCCACTCTGCTATATAGCTCCACAAGCCCCTAAGTCGCCCTCAACATGTTATGCATTTTTTAATTTGCTAGTCAATTGCTTCATCCAGAACTGCAGGTCCCCAGAACAGATTTCCACGCTTACTCAAAGTTAGCCCCACTGAATTCAATGTGGCGACTTCTTCATAAGAACGCTTAGGACTTACATCCAACTAAATGTGCTTAGGATTGGGGTGTTGAGTTGCCTTTTATGATGCCAATTCTAACCTCAGTGGTACCAGTGTAAATCTCTGGGTAACCCCATTGTGAGTATACAAGATCCCACAACTGCCTGCAGTCATTGTACTTTACAACCATGGAGATTAGATCAGAGTATGACCTCATATCTATAAAAGCAGCATTAAAAACTTTACATTTCTGGGAAAGGGGGGGGAGAGAGAAACCATCAAAGGGGGGGGGAGAAGATGAGCTGTTAAGAGAAAATGTTTCTATACAATAAGAAATCAATCTGGGTTGTTAAGGTTGATAACCCTCTGCAATCTCCCTTGTCTGAGTGCATATCAAAACTATTTGCTTTTAACTCTTGTCAATTGTTTAGCAGATAAGTCGGAACCTTTCATTAGAAGAAGCCCCTTTCATTTCATGTTTGTTATCACTGGTTGCTCCCTTTTCTTATCGCTGAGATCCATTTGTAAATTAATCGTTACAAAAAGAAGAAGAAGAAGCCTCTGACTTCAAACTAGTTGATCTTATTCAAAAGAAAGGATGGTTCCCTATTGTTTTCTCAGCATGAGGACACAGAATTTGGTTGTACAGATTGTGTGTGGTCAACTTAGAAAGCCAGGGAAGGGTGGGGGGAGCTCGTTTAATTCAAGGATTACCTCCCTGCCTGTTTTGCTGCAACACTAAAATCAGATAATAGGTAGTTTCCATGACTTCCAAATTAAATCTCAGAAGAAAACGAACATTAAAAGTGCCTGGGAAAAAAGGGGGGGTGAAGAAGGGTTTGCTTTTACAAGTTAAAACTGATCCAAGTTTACACAGCCATTGGACCCACTGAGAGAGAAAAAGAACTGCACTCGGTTTCCTTAAACAGCAAATACTTTAGAGTTCTGCATTTATACAGAAGAGTAAATGAACTCGTTTCGAGATATACTATGGAGCAAATATGCCATACAGTCTTTGCATTATTTTCTTTTTTAAAAAATAATAATGGACACCCCTCTACAAAAGTTTTTACTGGGAAAAGATAATTATCAATCCATTTTAAAATAATAATACTTGGTCGCCCTGCCTCTTGTCACATCCTAGCATATTAAGGCTGCAATTTTGGTACTTTGCTTCATGGGCGTAAAAAAGGTAAGGTGAAATATTAAATGCAGTCTATTTGCATACACTGCTTTAGTTATTTCCCTGTTTCATGCAGAATAAAATATATAGATCCATCGTGACAAACATTCCATTTAGAGCATTGTATTTTGACAACTAATTTCAAATGAGGCATCCATTTTAGATGCTTATTTTAAAACCAGGGAATCCAATTCTGAATATAGCCGACTGAAAATGTTATTCCTTTCTCTCTTCCACATTTCCATATGTAATGGTGATGTTTCCATCTACTTTTACAGCCAATTATGAAGGAACAAAAGCTATTCTGTTTGTTCACACATTTTCAACAAAATGCATTAAAACTATTATGTCAGCATGTTCTATTAAGCTCCACATTCAGTCGAAAATACTTTTCAACCAGATCACATTTATCAAAACATAAAGCCCACTTTAAAACATGGTTTTGCTTGGTCAGCTGTGCTTAGACAAATAATGACAGATTCAAAACTAAATAACTTGCGGGGGGGGGGGGGGAGAGAGAAGAGAGAAATCAGAAAACCAACTGATGAATTGTACACATGACAGTGGATTTGCTTCAAATATTTAGCACGCCTGTACTGAAAATTAAAACCTGTTCCATTTCCCTTTCTTCACCCTTGCAGTAGATTATTATAATCCTGGTTTACAAAGGCCCTGTTATTTTACCTGCCTGATACTTCGCTGCACACAAAATGCAACACATGTCCTCCATGTCAAGTTGCAGCGCTCGCTATTCTTTCACTACCTCAAGTTGCAATGCTCAGCACAACATGTTCCAGTTACAGGATTTAAAGTACCCATCGCTTTTTAAAAAAATAAAGTAATATTATACTGCACTCATAAGGGCCAGTTAAGAAGAAACAAAACTATGAGATTTTCTCACAAAACCTGTACCAAAAGACTTACGCTAAGGAAACTTTATTTCCCCAGTGTTAATACCTAGCGATTATTTTTTCCCTCGACAAATTTGATATGTGCATGCTAAATATTCTAAAACTGACACTGGCATTGTCTCCTCTTACCACTGTTTGGCACACACAGGGGAAAATGCTCACATGCTAATCAGGAATAACCTAAATTCACAATTGCTTCTCAGGTTCATTAAAAACAACATGCTTAGAAATTTCAGAAACTGAAATACATTACAGCTTAAAGCAGCTTCCACTCTTTAAAGTCATATCTTTTTCAAAAAAAACCGAAACCACGAAATGAAACAAAAATTAAGGCAGTGTTTCCTTAACGGCTTTTTAATCAGAGTAATTGGCGACATGATGAACCAAAGCAACTGTGCCTATCACCTGACAGAAAGATTTAATCTTTTATAGATCTTGTTAAAAAGAAGCATGATAATATAACTGCAGGCAGCACTTTTGAAATGGAAAATTCAAAGAGATGTATTTATATCAAGATGTATTTATAAGAAAATGAAGTTTCAACAGCAGACGCCTATTTTTTAAAACAGAAAAAGAAAAATGCCACCGAGGGAACTTTGCTTTCCAAGGCCTACATCCACCAGTCAAGAGCAGGATCAATAGGTTCCTACAAAAACTGCAAGAATTCTGCTGCTAACCTTAACTATTCATGCCAACTTGATTGCTTTCTCCAAAGGGAGAAATTTTGAACTGCTTTGAGGCAAAAACTTCAGAAGAAAAATTCAAACATTCAGTCATCTTCCACAAATCTTGGAAGAGAGGCAACCCCTTTCGCTCTAAGTGCATCTGCAAAGCAATGAGATTGAACAAGGCCTTTCCACTTTATGAATAAATATTCTTTGGAATGCATTTCTCAACATTCACAGAACAACTTCACATTGATATTTCCATTACAAGAACAAAGTTTATAGATAAGTTAGGATACACATATGCAAATCAAGGTCAAATGTAGTCTCTTCCTTCTCATATGTAATTTAAAAATGAACTTGGGGGGGGAATCACAGCTGTATTTATATTCAAACATTAGTAGAGGCATTATAGGGGCAATATATTAAGAATACATACCCTCTCTCCCCAACAGTTTCCATCCTTCCCTACAACAACTAGCAAACAACTATTGCTACCATCCCTTTGCAACCCCTCAGAAAAGGATTCTTCCACCCGAGATCAAATACACAGACACGCCTTTCAATTAACCCAATTGTTAATTGATTTGCACTGTTTAAGAGCATTTCTATTTTTAAAAGCCGGGAGACGGACCTACCTACGTAGCTACTTAAAATAAAAGAACTCTTTCCTACGGTTGAATCAAAACGAACACTAGGTGGGGTTCCTGCTGCAACAGTTTCTCCCAAAAAGTTGAGAGCAGTTTCATTGTTCCAGTGAGAAACCAAAGAGAAGGGGAAAGAGAGGTGGGGGAGAGAGAGAAGCAATATCTAAACTTTGGCTATGCAAACATTGGCAAAGGAACAAGAAACCAAATCCCTGTTGTTTGGAGTGGGGGGGGGAGGCAAAGGCGCTGTGGCAACTGGCTGTCAATCCCCTCTTTGGGGGTCTGGCGTCCAAGGGGGTGACAAGGGAATAAGAGTTAGCAAAAGCAGCGAGGCTGATAAGGTGAAGCTAAAATAAACTAGCCGCTTCCTGCTAAGCGCCTGGTAAGACTCTATTTGGGGGTCACCGGCAAGATATTGAACTGCATATTGTGATCTGAACTTTGTCACCTTTGACTGGAAGGAGGCTGGCAAAGGTTAAAACATCCAAACACTTCGAGGTTTCCCCCTAGCACGGATTGGCCAAACATCCCCAACTAATAGCCCTCTGAGCAAAGCCACTGCTGGGAGACAAGTCTGGCTTTTTGGCTCCCCCACCCCCCAGAAAAAGGACCAAAAAATATATATATCTGAGAGATCACTATCCACTTTTGGAAAAGGTAGAAGAGGCATTGACTGGGGCCCTCTCTCAGGTTGCCTTTACCAGCGGTTGTCTGGAAGTTTCTTCCCACAATCACTCTCCACCAGCTTATTATCAATTTATTGCATCTCTCCCCTCCCTTCTCCAGCTGATACGATTTGCCACAGTGATCAACAAAAAGGATGTTTCTACACCTAAGAAGTCCACCCTTCTGGAAAGGATCTTTATCAGGAGTCAATCGGGGAGAAAAGGAAAGAAAAATCTATTGAAACAGCTACTTTTGGAAGTGATTGCACAAAAGTTAAATGAGGTTTCTGAGGACGCAAAACATGCAGCTCGGAAAGGGGCAAAGGAGGATATTTCATGAACACAACCCCAGACTCTCAAAATTGTTTCACACTGATTGTATAACTGCAACTTTAACACATCTGTACAAAAGCAATTGCCATTCATTTAAAACAAGATTTACTTCTGAATCAAAGTATTGAGGGCCGTTCATGAATTATTCTTAGCATTTCTGCCTGTGCTGAACTCGTCTCAAATATTCTATTTTGTTAAAATGTAAGTACATACACAATTGTCCAAAAATAGTTTGGTCTTTTGAAAAGATATGCCTTATCCTGTAATGGGGGGGGGGAGAGAGACACCATTGTTCAGCAAGCCTGATTTCCAATGGTGTTAATTGAAAATGTAATTAATTATAACTTGGATAATTATGTCAAATGTGTAGATAGTCAGGGTAGGTTAATAGTTCACTATGAATCCCAGAGTTTGTGTTTCCCATGCCCAAAGGGAATTGTTAGCACCTTGTATCCTCTGGATTATCCTTCTGTCCCAGTCTTTGCAATAGACTGAATAACTCTGCTCCAGAAATACTGCTTCTGTGTTAAGATTAGGCCATTACCCTCTTTTTTAAAAAAAGCTTAAGGGGGGGGGAATATACAGCCAACTCTAAATGTAACAAGTATTCTAGAAACCTTAGACAGCAGTGCAATCCCACACGTCTCCTCAAAAACAAGCTAAACTGAATCTGAAAAAGGCTGTCTCAGGTAAATGAGGATAATATTAGAACCCTAAATTTCAAGAAGCAACTCTTCAGCTGTATATTTTCCCCAACAGCAGCCAATGACTTGTTGAATACAATTTATGTCTGGAACTCCAGATGTTTGCTCTACCGTTTCCACTGTTAGGGAATTTTTTTTCGCCTAACAGCACCAAAACCATTCCTAATTTTTTTGAGCAGCACAAATGAAAAGAATGAGAAAAGGCCAGCAGAAGTTTTAATAGCAAAGCGTCAGAAAAGGTACCTGTATAAAATTCTCAAGAAAAGATGGATAAAAACTAGGCCACAGAAGGGCAAGTGTTTCTTTAAATAAATAAAAGAAGACAGCTGCAGGTCGAGAAATTTCTGAGATCTGAATTCTAAAACAGATTACTAGAGGGGGGGTGGGGAAATAACCAGAAAATGAAACCAGCTCTAAATGGGCAATTCTATGACATTTTATTTGTAAGATATATAATTTGTTTTCACAGCAATTATGTCTAGATTAACAGTGATAGAAAACACCGTGCTTTCCTGAGCTTTTAATTACCCTGCCTAATCTCAGCTTGATAAGAGCGTATGTGTGTCTGTGCATGCATATATATATTTATACATATATGAAAGGCTGTGTACAATTTTAGGGCATCAAAATATAGGTCATATAGTGAAGGAAACTGTCCGTATTGAAGGCTTTAGCAGCACCATTGTATACCAATATTATTACAACACTCAATCCTGTTAACACTATTACAAAATATAGCCTCCAGGCAACTTAGTCAAACTTATTGTCCAAGCATGTAAAGGGAGCCATAACCTAAATCTATTACCAGTAAAGAAGGGGAGGGGGGAGAAGAAGAAAGACTAAGATAGCTGTTAGAAATACTAACTCTTACAAATGCTTTCCCGAAGAACAATGAACTAGCAAAAAAAGGGGGGTTGAGAAAAACTGGCTTGCATTATATAGTTAATTCAAGTGAGCTAGTGACTAAAAAGAGCTGGACCAGTATTGTCTTCGTATCATTGTGCTTTGATGAAATCTAGTTATTTTAAGCACATCAAGTTAGCAACAGGCATGAAAACTCCCTAAGATGAATTTCCTCCCTAACTCTGCAGCAGGGTGGTTTTGGAAGAGGCGTACAAAGAAAATGAATCCAGAGACTAAAATATAGAGGGTGGAGAATTGTAGCTAGCTAGGTCCTAACAAATTGAAGATGCCTTGGCCTATCAAAGAGTAGTAGAAATTTTTATTTTTGTGGGGGGAAGCAGTCCCCTCTCTTGCACCCAACAAAGTAAAGATAATAAATTTGCTTATTCCTATCCCTGATCCAGCTTGAAGACCAGAGAGTTCTTCTTTTGGAGCTCTTGTCGAGAAATAAAGATAAAAAGAAAAAGGAGCGATCTAAAGTGTATTCTTGAAATTTCAACCTGGAGTTGGTGGCAGAAAAATGAAGTTGCAAAATATATGTGCCCGACCGATTTCTGAGAAGAGAGTTTAGATAATAAACTGAAGGGACATCAACTCATCCAAAGTCGTAAGAAGAAGGTCAAGAAGTTTTCTAACAAGAATTTCAATGCATGTCAAGAATTTGAGAAAGGAAAGGACATGAATTTTTGTTTGTTTGTTTTTTTAAGATGCCAAAAAGTTGCCTTATAATAAAACCACCAAGGGACACTTTCTTTCCAGGGAAATAGAAACTTGCTTGCAGTTCCTTTGGCACAATTTGTTGCCGAACTTTTCTAAGGTCTCTTCAGTACAAAAGGGGGGGGGGTGAGGGATGAGGATATGGTAGCTGATGGAAACGGGGAGAAATACTAAAAAAGAAAGCAAAAAAAGTGGGGTAGTGGCATAAAGCTGGCATGAAAAGGACAAATGAAAGAACTTCCATGCCTTCCGCACTGGCTGCCCTGATCTGGGTGATGCTGAAAGGTTCGGGGGCTAGAGGGGGCTTGTCTGTTGACTGCTACTTTTAATGACTAAGCTGGGGGTTTAAATGGGACTGTGGGAGAGGCACAGCTTCTATTGGTGACTCACTCCACACAGACTCATGCAGATCACCCCCCTGGCCAAATCCCTTAAGACAGACAGAAATTTGCTCTGGAAACGTGCAGGGTGTTTGTATATGTGTGTGAAGGCAAGAGGGGGTCGGCAGGAAGAGTTGTTAAAAAGGAGGATTAAGACTGTTTCCTTGCAAAAAAAATATATCAAATTGAAGAGCTCCTGCACTATATATATATATATATTCTTTCTATACAATCTGTATTATTGGAAACACACCATGGTCACCACCCTTCTGTGAAGATTTTTAGAGTCAGCTTTTATCAGGCTGCCCACTGTCCTTGGAAGTACCACCCTAACTGCACGTCTGAAAAAGAGCTGGGCAGGGCAGGCCATCCTCCTCCACCACCAATTTCTCTCTTTTTACAGCCTCTCCCTACCCCCCTCCCCACGGAAAAAAGTGTAAAGCAACCACGCATTTTGCATACTTTACATGTGGACATTGAATCCACTGACAAATTCACGCGCATTATCTCTTGTGTATAGAAATTGAAGGAGATGAAAAAGATTTTTCCAAAACACACACGCACGAAATAAGAATTACCACAATCCAATCCGCACTTCTACAACTGCCGTGAACTCAAGAAAGGTTTACTCCCGAGTAAGCTCCTTGGGAAAAGTACTCCGTCCACAAACATCCTCCTCTCTCTTGCCATCCTTCCCTAACGATCCTGGCCCCCTTCCATTGCTTCTTCGGCGGAGGAGGAACGGAGGGTCGCGCAGGGACGCTCTCCGTTCTTAGGTTTGCCACAGTGCCTTCTCGCCCCCTACTTTCCTCTGCTAAAAACAAACGGAGAACTTTGTATCTCCTGCTGACGATCCGAGCATATCGCACCCCCAAACGCCGCCACCCCCCCAAAAAAACACCCCAAAACAACTTTGGAGCAAGATACACGTTGCTGTGCCCTCCTCCTCTGCCCACAGGAGAAACTGACAAGCCTGGCATCGAAAAGAAAACTTTCCCTTGGATTCGGGGCTTTTCCACAACAAGCCCCCACTTTCTGCTGATGATCCATGCACGCAGCGGCAGGCCTCTCCGCTGGCTTCGCCGCCCCCTTCCCCAAATTCAGAAACTCGCCCGGTTTTCACAGGCACAGGTCCCTCTCTACCCCCCCCCCCCGCATTATCAATACCAAAGGCATTAAAAAGCAGGCCGCCACATACCGAGATACGCGCGCGCACAAACCACTTTAAATGGAAATTTCCCACGATCGCCAAAGTCTCCCGTGCGCGCCGAAGAACCTTTCGCATACACCACCCCCCCCCCAAGGAAATCATAGCCGAAAGGGACAAACTCGAACACAGATCCGCCGCGACGATATGAAAATTCAACGCGAGAGTGGAGCCCGGCGGAGCAGAAGCTGAGCCGGCCAGCTGGGCACGCCGAGGAGGAGAGGGGGATGAAGGAAACGAAAGAGGAAGGAGTGCATCGCGCCGGGTGCCAGGAAAAGGAGACCTCTCTCTCACTCACCCATCGGGGCCAGCCGGGAGCGAAGGAGGCGCTGCCAACCCCCCACCTACCCCGCTGTTGGAAAACGTGGGATTTTAAAAAAAACAAAACCCTTTTTAACTTCCTCTAAAATTCACGTTGGAGAGAGGAGGGGGGAAAGTTGCAATATTCCAGGGCAGCTCTCTCAGGCAAGGCTGGGAAGGGAAGCCGAAAAGAGACTCCATAAAAAATGGGGGGGGGGAGAGATCTTTGGATAAACGATGTTTTATTTTAAGATTCAGGCCCCCAGAGATGCACCCCCTGAAAGGGAAGGGGGGGCGTCAAGGTCCTGCGCATCTTTCCCCAAAGGGGAGGTGGGGAAAGAGAAATCCCCAGCTCCGCTTCCGATCAACGTGCGAGTGGCAGCGTGCGTGTTCAGGGAAGGGGGGCGGTGCGGCTAATTGAGAGAGATCCGGTCTCCGCTTGCCAGATCGAAAACGATCCAGCGAGGGAAAGATCCACAGAGGGCAGCGACGGGGCTTGAGGAGGGGGGCGGGAAGAGAGGAGGAAGGAAACCACCCAGGACTCGAACCATCCGCAAGAAGTCACAACTCCAGCTGATCAACTTCACGCTCTTGCTTCCAAAGTCTCTCTCTGACTCTCTCTTTAAACCTCCTCTCTCTCTCTCTCTCTCTCTCTCTCTCTCTCTCTCTCTCTCCACCGTCTCTAACCCCGAAGGTAAGTTTGTTCCGATTGTTTGTGGGGGGATCCATAATCGCTTTAACAAGAAAGAGATAGACAAATATCAGTGTTCTATGGGTCGGAAGTGAGGGAAATCGCGCGCAGGACAGAGCGAGCGAGAGCGATTTCTTCATTTTTTTTCTTAAAAAAGGACCCCCCTCCCTTAAAAAAAGCCACCCCAACAGGACGCAACTGCTCACCCCCCCCCCCTTTTAAAAAAAAGCTCACCATTGCGCTGAGATCTCGAGGCCAGCTCGGGGTCGGTTTGGAAGTGCTGCGGCTTCGCCTGTTTCCTCCGCGACATGCTGGCGCAAACATCAGCTGGGGCAGAATAAAAAATTACTAAAAAAAAATCTTCTCAAAATTACGGAAATCGAGCCTGGCCCCCCTCCTTCTCCTCCTCCTCCTCCTGGCGCTTCCCCTCCCTCTCCCGCCTCCTCCCGCTTGCCCGATCCTCCGCGCACCGCGCATGTGTCTTACTATAATTGTGATTATCAATAATGCATTGCGATTAATCATACAGGGGGCTCTTTGAAAGGCGATTGGCACAGGGCCAGCTCTATTCAAACGAGCTCGCCTTAATCAATTAGCCGCTGATTTGCTGGAGACCCTTGTCTCTCCGCCGCTCCCGCCCAATGAGCCGGCCCATGTGGCAAGGGTTCCACCCGCTCCACCCCCCCTCGCTCTCTCCACCCCCCCCCCGTTCGCGCGCTCTCCACCTTCCCCAGCCTAACCAGAAAAGCTGTTTGGATACAGTTTTTAACCCTCTTAGCAACCAGCTGGGACTGAGCACGCCGCTCCTGTTACTATAGGAATGCGCTCCAACCCCCCACAACTTTTCTCTCTCTTTGGCTGGGGATGCTTCCTCCCGTTTCCAGGAGTTTTGCTTCCCTCCCCCCACCTTCCTCTCTTTTTTCCCCAAGGGGGGGGGTGTTATCCTATTTTAGCCAACTTTTAAGTGTTCAATGTTATCCTATCTTAGCCAACTTTTAAGTGTAGGTTCAAATCCGGTGCCCTGCTTACTCAGAAGTAAGTCCCACTGTTTGCAATGGGGATTGTTCCCAGGTAAGTGTGCATGGCATCGCAGCATCTTGGGGAGGGGGGAGGGTTAAAAAACTGACCCGATCTCACCCTGCATGTTTTCTCTCGGGAGCCTCCCGGGCTTCAGGGGGACTTACTTCCGAGTAAGGATCGTATCATGTTAGAAGAGCGTTCGGCTTTCTTTTGATGCAAAAGAAAGAAAAGTGGTTTAGGCAGAAGGCGAATGATGGTCTCCACTTAGTTAAGACCTCGGGAACGGGGGGGTTGGTCCTGAGAGGCGACGAGGGCAGCAACAGAGAAGTGGGGAGACGGGCAAAGGGGTCGAGGAAGCATCTCTGCTGCTGCCCCCATCGCCTCGCCATCGCCCACGCTGGAACAAACAGCACCGATTCATGGATAGCTGTCATTTTAAAGTTTCGGTCTCAGAGCAATATTTGAGGACTTTCGAAGCAAACCAACCCAGTAATACCTTTGCTAAATCATCTCCGGTCTCCTCTTCGGTAAGGATGTTTGCCTGATCTTTTGGCTAATGCCGCCGCAAAAAACAAGAAAAGGGGAAAAGTTCCATTTCTAGGATTTGGTATGTGTGTGTGTTTTTAGCAACTCCCACCTTTGCTCCCTCCCCCCTTCCTCCTCGCGCCCCTCCTCCCTCGCCATCTATCACGGGCCCCGAAGGGTGCTGAAAAGAGGAAGCTCGCCCGCTCGCCCTTTAAGCCTCGCGCCCTCCCAGGACAATCGCGGCAAACTTTTTCGCTCGCTCGCCCGGCGGCGGCGGCGGCGGCCAAGGGGGCGGGGCCGCTTCCCCGCAGCTGCGGCTGGCGTTGGCTGAGAGCGGCGTCAATCACCCTGAGCAGGCGGCTGGACGAGGTTGGTGGCGGAAACGACCGGGCTCGTCTCCCTGGCGGAATCCTGGGGAGGAGGGGGCGGGGCCAGGGAGGAAGGGGGCGGGGCCTCGAAGGGGAAAGGCGATGGCGACAGCCGCACGCTGCACTTTTCCTTCGCTCTTCTTTCTTCCCACTCGTTTGACAGGCTGTGCCATCTTCTACCTGCTTACCCGGGCGTAAGCCCCATTGAGCTCAGTGGGATTTACTTCTGAGTATACATGTGTATTGGATTGCGCTTTGAAGTGTTCTTTTGGTTACATATTAACTGACTTTCCCTTTTTGATCATTTCCCCTCACTTCCCGAGCAACAAAAGTTTCTTTGCTTCTCCTAAACTTCCTTTTTCTCCCTTTCTTAGCCTTGTTCATTTTTCACCTTTCTTTCTCTCCTTCCTCCTTTTAATCATCTGATGTAAATTTCTCCCATAAGTGTTAATAATGGGTTGGTTTTTTAAATCGCTGAAGACCAATAAACTGATGGTGGACCGTGTGTGTCTTGTGTGGGTGTGTGTTTGTATATATGGTGCCGGACATGTTCCAAGAGGAGACTTTGCTATCCCTCGGGCTGTTCCTTATTTCTTCCCACTATCTGCATCTTCCCTCATCCTTCTCCCCAACCCCAAAGCATTGCCACTCCTGCAAAGAGCTGCTTTTTATTTATTTTTTTAAAAGCCACAACTTCGGCGTGTGTTTCAGGAAAGGAGAGGAGAGGATCCCTTTTGTGCCTAGAAGAATAAAAGAGAGTTGAAAACCTGGCGATCCTCAAAGCGCTTAACTCTTAAACGGCCTGCGCCTCTTCTGCTCCGGATTGAGTGACTTGCGGGTCGCAGCCTGAAACGGCCGCGTTCAGACAATTCGAATTAACGGAAAACTTTATACGATTTTTATTTTTTTTTATGGGGCAGGGAAAGCCTGCGAACTTAATTTCCCCTCCCGATATGGTGTGCTTTTGGGGGATCGGTTCATACCGTGTTGGGAATCGCCCTGTGCGCTTGCACAGAGGGAACCGATCCTCCGGTTGAAAGGTCCCTAACGCGCTTTGGGAAACGCGGCGTCTTAACCTGGCCGCGTAGCGCAATGCTGAGCGCATCGGCCTACTGGTAGCCGTCTAGGTCTGGATTCCACACACGCGCGCATCCGCAATGGGTACCCGCCATCTCTCCCCGTCTCCTGATCCAGCCTCAGGCTCCCAACGCCAAAGCATGTGGGGCTGGACCCACGGATCCCCTCCTACCCTCTCCAACAACCGCCACACAACCATCTGAGCCTCAAAAACGCGCAGAGCCTTCCAGGCTCCAGAACTTTGGGCACCGGTTCCCCCAAACGCTGGGTGCTCAAGGTTTTTCGTAGGGGGGCCCTCTCTCCTTTTCTTCCCCCCTCGTCCTGTACACAAAATAACCAGCCTCTCTCACACACACCCCGGCAGCAGTTTAAAAGAAAAAGTAGATTTTCGATCCGTTCTCAACTCGCATTAAGCCCCGAGCTGACACTGGGATCCTGGTCCTGTAACCCTTTGGAGAGGTCCGCTCCTCTTTCCTCACCCAGCCACAACTCCGCCCTTCCTTCCTTCTCCTCCTCCTCCTCTTTTCCCACCCTCTCCTCCGGCTTATTTACTCTGTGATTGAAACGACTTCTTTCCCTGGGTATCAATATTAACAAACTCTCTGTAATAGCAGACGCTTGATCAAATACAACTCATTACAATTTCAAATGAGCCGGTTAAAAAAGGGGGAGGGGGCTGGGTGGAAGGAAAAGATTGCCCTCCTCAGTTGGCCCAGACTTCATCCCCACCCCCATTCCAAAAAGAATCCTCGCTTCTTTTAATTTAAAAGAGCTAAAACCCTGATAGCGTTTACCAAGTGGGTGGGAGGCGATGCGCACCTCCAAAAGCATAAAGGCGTGCTGGCCATTGGATAGAATTGGGCGATGCCTCTCTTGCAAGTATCTCTCTTGGAAGTGTGTGTATTTCTCGATATTTCTCGCTTCTTCTCCTCCCGTCTCCCCCCCCCCCAACAGCGGTTTCTTGGGTACAGTAAGAGTTTGATCAAAAGACAAACGGAGCCATCAGCTTGAGAAGATGTTGAAAAATGAAGATAATAACGCGCTCTTCGGATGTCATTATTTTGCACTGAATATTTAAAGACATGCTTCGGCAGAGATGAATATACTCGGGCATGGAATCAGACACCACCTTCGTCCTCCTGGGCGCGCCTCTCTCCTCCTTGTCAATTTCAACCGGCGGAGAAACTTACATACTGTTGTTCCCCGTGTGTTTCCCTAGACACAACACTCTTAGGAGCAGACAATGTGTACACACCTATTTACACACCAGGTCGGTAAGCTTTCCCGATTCGGGATTGCCTTTGGCCAAGCAACCAAGTTCTTGCAAGCTAGAGACGCGCTGGAAATTAACTCGCATTTGCAACCACATTACACAAGGTTGGGGTTTTATTGTTGTTGTTGTTGTCAATTAGCTTGCTTCCCCCACGCCGCCTCTTTTCTTTCCCAAAAGTTCTTCCCCATAGGATGCACATTATCTTTCGACATCGCACCGGTTGTTTTTTTACTAGACATGACAAAATAAAATTTCCAAAAAAGTGTATTTCTGATTCAGACTTCCCAGGACGCTTAAAATACGACCAAAGTTCACAATGGCCATTAATATATATACATATATCGATCTATTTGAGAGAGAGATCTCCAAACTATCAAGAAAAACGAGAAAGCTGCAGAAAGCCATTTAAAGTGGAAAAACAAGCAATTGGAGAAAGTTGAGGTTTTTCTTTTTAATCATTTCCCAGCAGAAAGAAACAAACAAAAAGAAATTGCCTCGTGCTTAATTTTAGGCTGCAGATCCTGCGCGGGCATCCTCGGGAGAAAGCCCATGGCATTCCGTGCGATTTACTTCCAAGTAAACATGCCTACGTTCGGACTACAAGAACGGTTATTTCTTGCTGGTTTTTCTTCCCTTTTGCTTAGGGTATGTCTGGGGGGGGGGATGAGGGGGGGTTGCTCCGAGGGAGGGCGGGGGGTGAAGGGCTGTGTGTTAGGAGAAAACAGCGCTGTTTTCACGGAGAAAGAAGAATCGGCCTTTATTGTATCCTGCGAGCAATCATTCAATTAAACGTCATTGCTTGGAACAGGAGTTGGAAGTGTTTACACACGTAAAGACCGCGATCTGGTCCCCTCCCCCATCCCCCAGGGAGATGGCAAAATGCAAGAGATTTCACCCCCTCTCCAAGATCTCCTCCTCCTTCACCCTGAGGATTTGATGGGTCTGTGAAGGTGGGATCACTCTCTTTAATGCAAATCAAGCCCGCGATAGGAGAGACAGCCGCACTGGGGGATCGATCGCGCGGAGGGAGTCTTGGAAGAAGCCTGCAAACACGGGGATAATTTGCAGCTCAGGCCGGCGGACAGAGGCAATGCGACGCACCTTTGCTCCGGATCATTGTTCTTACGCTTCGGGATCAGGCAGAGCAACCTTTACCGCTCAGGGGTTAAAAAGGCACAGAGCCCGCGCGGAGTTTAATAATGAAGGCATCGCTCCGCGGCCAGAGAGGGGGTGGGTGGGAAAGCCCATTGATTTTCCCAGGGCGATTTCCTACGCCGCTTCCCGGTCTTGAAAAATTCAGCCGCGATTTCTGGCGTTCGTAGAAAACACACTTCACTTCTCTCTAAGTTTCCATGCGCCTCTAGCAACTTCTGAGGAAGACATCTTCCGGTTGACTTCAAAATGTCAAAAACGTTATTAATACCAACATATATATATCTATATATCTATATATACACACATATCTATACATATATACATATACATATACATATACATATACATATACATATACATATACATATATACATATTATAAAAAATGAAATAAAATACAATTTTCAAATTTTGAATTTAAAATACGCACACCCCAAAACTGCACACATTTCCACCGAAGCGTTTCTACAGCCGCCTCCGTCGTGAAACAGGCGCTCACGAATCCCGCAAAGCCATCAGATTAGCTCGTCATCGCCGCAGAGCAAAAATAGGAGAATTCATTGGCATTTATTTACTGAAGTCATTCCGGACTACATTGCGGGATATGTCAAAAATATTCCACGATGCCTTTTTAAAATTTTGCGCATGCTAAACCTCCATGTAGGAAAATATATACTGTGCAGTATTACCGGTATTTTGTAAAATATTTTTCGCAGTTATGTTAGCGCTTGGGGGGGAAAACCGCGTGTTGTTAGTTGTGGTGGCCCAAGAGAGAAATCCTCCCCTCAAAAACAGTTAAGCAAAATCTCCATATCAATATCTGGTTTTGGGGGAACGTTGGACAAATTTATTATTCTGCAGTGCACCTTAACTGTGCAAAAAAAGACCTATGTCAGCCTCCGTATCTTGAACAGACAAGAGACTTCCAATATAAAGAGAGACGAATAAATAAAAATGGGAGCTTCGGCGCTTTCAAAGATGCACATCAAACTTCCACGAGAGACTTTGGAGTTTGCTCTGTTGCCATCCCAGAAGATGCAACGAAAATTGTTTCCTGAAATTGCCTGTTTCCCTATCAATCTCCTGTGATCAAGCGGTTCATTTCAGCCCCTCGACTTTGACATAGGAGGGGTGGGGGAGAGAAAAGGGGGTGGGAGAGATGACCTCCCCCTTATTTTAAGCGGGCCGTCGATAGCTCCCCTATCCCCCTCCCGTCCCGTCCCCCCCACTCTTTTTGATTTATTTTCTAATGATCATCCTGCAGAACGCCAGGGCAAAAATCGAATGCTTCGCCATTATTACTGACAACTAATAATTGATCATTGCTCAGCCAGCTCAGCTTTTAGCCTTATAATTGAATCATAAGCAATGTCAATTGAGGAGAGGGAGAGGGAGAACAGGTGGGGGAAGCACCCAAGTGAAGGAGGTGCTTACCTAAAAAAACCAAAAAACAAAAAAACACGAGAAAGGGATGAAATTGACCAGTGTCATAAGCACTGAAGAGTGAAAGTATTTTACTCAGTGGCCTCCCCCCCCCCGCCGCCGCCCCCTCTTGTTGGCTTTTCTCGCTTTTGTTTTTTGCCTGCTCGTTTTCATACCTCAGCTGCCCCCGGATCTTGGATGCAAACTGATCATCTGGAGATTTACAGCTATCACATCCGACCTGCAGAGGGAAATAATCAGATCGGCCCAAATCAATCAGACTCTTGTACGGAGCCTTCTTAATTTGCTCTTTTCCGCTGTTTTATTACAGTTCTGGTATGGAATATGCTTGTTTCAGGTGAGGAGGCAAACGTTCCAGAAGGACGATGTCAGTTTCAAGAGGTGCCAATTGTGGGCTAGGCAAATTGGCTGGAATGGGAAAAGGCTTACCTGCGGTCCAAGATACTTTAAGAAAGTTAACTTGGGTCCTTAGGTTTCTTCACAACAACTCAAGTGTGCTTTCTGATGAATGTGAATGTCAGTAATAAACCAACCTGGGCAGAATCTAAAAAAGTGTGCAGCCCATCAAATTGGACTGCAATCCTGCAAGTTTTTTTATGGCATTTATATTCCACGTTTTCCTCCAAGGAGTTCAAGGTGATGTGGGGATTAAGGGAGAGAACCATGCACAATAACCCTGTGAGGTAGTTAGGCTGAGAGGCAGTGACTGGCCTAAGGTCACCTAGGGAGCTTCATGTGGCCAAGAGAGGATTTGAACCCTGGTCTCCCAGCTCCTAGTCCAACCCTCTAGCCACTACACAACACTGGCTCTCAATTCTACATGTTGCTAGGCTTCTTAAATCAATGGGGGATAATTCAGCCAAAAATCAACCACAGTTACATCTCATGGACTTAAGATAGTTACAACTAAATCCAAAACTGTGGTATAGACAGTTGACTGACATCATGTGTATCAAGATCTCATGATATATATATATATTGTGTGTGCGTGTGTGTGCGTGCTGTTTGATAATTAAAATTACGTAACTTTGTATGTTTGCTTATTTGTTCTGGAAATTAAGCCAGTAAATTAAGAGCAAGATTCGTGGCTCAACTCTGCTTGAGGTTTTTTTTCTTTCTGTTCTGTTATGGCTTATGGCTTACCCAAATAAATTATTGTCTGCCTAACTGATTATATATGTGTTTATTGAGATGAAGTTCCATTTAATTCAATGGGGCTTATTCCCAGGTAAGTATGGCTTACTCTTGAATAAACTGATCCCTATGCTAGCTCACAAACTGTTTCTGAAGCTTCTCTCATCTTCAAGAGAGGTTTTGCTCTGTTCAGGGAGATTTGCTGGCCCATAAAACATCGCCCTAAGATCTTGAAAAAAATTACTATTTGCAGCATCCTTTGGTGCCATGTCATCTGCATCTCTTCCACCTACCCCTCTTGAGGATGTTAACAATGCAATGACATCAACTTAGAAGACGGGTGCTAATAGCTCCATCAAGACTTCTGGGTACACTGGTCCCTGTATCAAAACTCTCACCATCATTTGAAGGGGATCAGAAGTCTCCTTCCCTCGCCACTTTGCCTGATGAAGAGGTCAGGTTACCCAGGTTTTATGATGTCCTTTTTTGCCAGGAGGGAAGTTTCCAACCTCCCCTGCAAAATGGAGTTTGCCCCCCCCCATGTTGTCTGTTGTGTGTGGATTTCTCAGCTCATGGCATTCCCTTTCCCTGAATTCCATATGTTGGGGAGAAGCAAGGCTGTTGGTTACCTCCATGCCCAGTTTCTGTGCTTCCTGGAGCTTCCATCTGGCTTGCTGCTGGAGGAAGCAGAACACCAAATGAAATGCAACTTTGATCTAATCCAGCAAAGCTGATTTATAAAGCATAGCATAGTCCTCCCCACCATACAAATATCTCATGCACTATAGGAAGCATTGCGAGTTGTGCTGGCCCATAAAAGGGGACAGCTCTCCAGAATCCACAACTGGGGAATACTTTTATTAGAAGCAGCAACAAAAAATGTCACAAAAGTAAGTTTTCATGTTTTCCAAAAACTCTTCATCAGGCAAGAGGTTCCTCAGAGCAGGAGAAGGGGTAGAGGGAGGCACAGAAATTAGGCTGGGTGTTGTAGCCGTAACATGAGCTGTTACACTTCGTTTCAAAGAGTGGAAATAAAAAGGAAAATGGCAGTCTGTATGTTAGCAAATCCAGAAATTAATTTGGGGTGGGGTTCTAAGTAAAAGAGTCAATTAATGTGTTATCAAATGGTTGGAGCGGAGGGTGCAAAGCCCCACTTCAGGTGGTAGAAAATCATCTTTCTCTGGCTGCAGTTTCCACCCTGAATGGTTAGAGGTGGCATTCTCAGCATCATCTAAAGAATTAACCAGAGTGTTTCTGAGTATTTCATAGAATCATAGAGTTGGAAGAGACCACAAGGGCCATCGAGTCCAACCCCCTGCCAAGCAGGAAAACATTAAACTTTGAGACAAACGTCAATGCAGCCTCAGCTTTTGTAAGCTGCCTCTTCAGGTGTTCTGATTAAGTTTACAGATGCAAAACTCATTTTCTTTTGTGTGTGTCCCCCCCCTCATTAATTTGGCCAGCATGATTATTACTTTGTAATATTGATTATGTGGAAACCGTGATATTCCTCCTAGACAGGACCATCCACTGATTAAGGAGCTTTGCCCGCCAATTGATTGCCATGCTTTTAGCCAATGGATCAATCTGTGCTTCTATTAAAATCAATGCTGCAGTCAACAGGATAGGATAGTTAAGTGAGGATATTTAATAAAGCTAAGTTTCCTTTGACTAAATAACAGAGAGGAATAATTTGTTAACGGTTGGGGGGGGGTAGGCAAAGTGGATCATCTTAAATGCATTGTCTGAATCAGGAGAAGCACATAGATTATTTACAACAGTGCTCTTCAGTGCTAAAATGGCATTTCTCAAGGGACAACTCCAGGTTAATATGTGCTTTAAAAGTCCGCATTTTAAAATATGTGATTGTTATGGGGCAATGCTAAAGGTGTACACTTTGGAGTAAATCACACTAAGCTTGGGTTTTTGTTTTTTTACACCCTGGCGTGTTTTTAGAATGCTTTCAGGTGTTTTAAAGTTAAAATAGAATCCCAGCACATTTTAAAAAAGATGTGTTTGGAGAAGCAGAACAACAAATATAACCGAGAAGATGTCTGGCATCATACAGGAAACGTGTTCTTGGTCAAAGACCACAGTCCAGCATACTTGAGCTTATTGATCCTGTTACATACTCCGAGGGCACACCATACAACTAGACAGATGAAGCTAAGCAGGCCTGGATCCGGTCAATGCATGGATGGGAGACCATGATGGAAATCCCAGCTATGCCCCCTGGAGAAAGGTGACATATTAGTTAACTAATTACAAATTAATGTATTCGGGTTGTATCTAGCACTAGTCACATTCAGAGTAGATCCTACTCTGGGGCCATATATACCCTATAGTATCTTTATAGCATATAGCTTCCCCCAAAGAATTATGGGAACTGTAGTTTACTCCCACAGTACCCAGCACACCAAATAAACTACTGTTCCCAGGATTCTTTAAATCCCATGCTCTTTAAATCTGCTTTAAACAACTCTTAAACAGAGGAACAACTCTGAGGATGAATCAAATCAAATACAGTCCTGGGTGTGCATGCACAAAACATCTCCCAGAATCCTCTGGAATGTGAAATGATTCCTCAGGGTCAAGCCAACTCTACCATTGGGCAGAGTGAAGTGACTGCCTCAGGCAGCAGGTGCTGATGTATCGTAAAGGGCCAGCAGTGACCAGGCTCTCTGGGTGTTCCTTTTGAGGTCGCAGAGCATTCTGCTTTGCTGGAAGACAAAGCTGTGTATGCCACATTACATGCCCTGCACTCCGAAAAGTAGGACTGAGGAAACTATTCTCTAAGCAATGTTGAAGAAAGATCCAGCTGCCAGTATAGCTGGCATCAGGATACGATGTGGGTTGAGGTGTGGAGACAGCACTGTCTTCTCCTCAGTAGCATAATGTCTTGGGTTGACTGTGGGATTCCTCAGCTGAGATGCAGGACCCTGCCAAGTCAAGCGGATGGGGGAAGCATTCTCTGCAGGTAGGAAGGCTGGAAACATCTATGGACACTCATTTCTGCCTTCAGCAGTCCAGAAACAGTTCCCTTCTGGGTGACGTCCAATGATAGTCCTACTCAGAGTGGACTCATTGAAGCTCATGGACATGACTAACTTGGGTCCATTAATTTCAGTGGGTCCGCTTACTTAGTTTGTTTACTGCATTTGCCACCCATCTTTCTTCCAAGGAGCTCAAGGTGTTACACGTGGTTCTCTTGGCTCCCCATTTAATCCTCACAACAACCCTGTGGCGGTAACTGGCCCAAGGTAAACTTCATGGCTGAGTGGGGATTTGAACTTTGGTATCTCCCAAGTTTAACCACAAACCCATACTGGCTCTGGATGCAACCCTCTATTTGCTTTAAACATAGCTCTGTTCTGCAAAATCTGAACTGGGCATCATTTTGCTTGCCATATTTGAGGCTGCTTCTTGTTCTTTGAAAGTCTGCAAGGAGCAGTAACTTCAGATGGGAAATCCTCCATCTCTTCCTCTTCATAGATGCTGGCCAGGTGTTCCTGAGCCACTGCTACATAGCTTAATTTAATTGGTGCATCAAAGCTGCAGTGGACCTTCAAATCACAACCTGAAATGGCATCTCTCCCCCCTGCCCCCGCATATATACAATGCAATTGCTGGAAATCAAATCCCAGATGAAAGACATATCTGAGGCTTGTGCATGTCTCACCTCACAAAGTAAACTTGGGAGGATGATGACGATGGTGATGATGATGATTAAAAGCATGATGCAGACATACAAATGTCGAAAATACATCTATGATAGCAGTTTAGGAGGTGGCTATTAGTTCCTGTTGATTGTAACCTTGGAGCGCTGGGCTTCCAGCTGCGCTGGGGGAAACTCCACCACCCCAAACAGCATTTGGCATTTGCAGTAGATTATGATCTGAATTGGATGTGAGGTGCAATCCTGTCAAATGAAGCAAATGGGCAGTGCACTGATCGCTCACTGCAAATTAAAACTAAACCAAAAAACCCTTGCACTTTGGGATGGAATATAATAGTCAAATCCGCCCCCAGCCAAATCCACTCTTGTCCTTCTACTTGCAGTGGGTTAAATATTAGAGCATTTAAAAAATGTGATGCCCCTCCTCCCCACAGTAATGGTAGAGTCCATTCTGCCACTTGCAGCATTTTACTGCATGAAAAATTTACGGTGTGATTCGACCTGCACCTCCCATTTTCATCATGTCCAGCTGTATTTATTAGAACGCAAGGCCAGGGACTTTTGCATTGCTTCACTGTCACCCTGTGTGGGGGTTACAGGGCAGAGCAGCAGTGGGGGAACCTTGAGCATCCTTAGAGGGAACCTTCTAAGGTTGGTTTTCCTAATAACTCTCAGCACCCTTGATAAACTACAGAGAGTCCTGAAGGTCAGACAGAGAGACCTGGAAGGCCACATTCTGCCCTATGGACCGCCTGGACAGAGCAGTCCTTGTGCAATAAAAGGTTCATGAGCTGCAGTGGCCCCATAGTGGTTACTAGCCATAATGGCTATGCTCTGCCTTCATAGTTGGAGGCTATTATGCTTCTGAATACCACAGGATGGGAGAGTGCTCTCATGCTCAAATGCTGCTTGCTGTTTTCCCACTGTCCTCTGGTTGTCCACTGTGAGAACAGAATGCTAGACTGAAGCAGGCTCTTCTTATGTTCCCCTGACCAGGAAGATTACAAGAGTTTCCTATCTGGGGAGCAACAGACCTCCCTGCTCCTGGCTTCTGCTTGATGGGTTGCCTATGATATTAAGTGAGACAGTACTTGATTTATGCTTTCAAAATGCCCATTGTGCCTAGGGTGAATATGAAACGGCAGGACAGGAAGATCTCCCGGTAGAAGGTGGGAGATGCAACGTGACTTAACATTTGCAACTAATAAAGTGAACCTAATTTCTTTTGCACATTTTCTTAAAAAGTTGCACTGAATTCAATATAAATGCATTGTTAAGTGCCGAAACTGTATTTGCATAATGTTAAAGGTGGCAGGCGTTTACAGCGCGACAGCTTTTGTACTATTTGTGTCAAAACAGGAGACTCTTTTAAGAGTGTTTAGTTTCAGTATACTAAACGTGTAACTGTTAGAGAGACCCAAACTCCCCCCCCCCCGCCTTGCCTTGCCAGAGGTCAAGATAAAAAAAAGAAGGCATTGTATCACATGATCTTATGTTCCAGGGCAGCCAATATGGTGCCTTCCAGATGTTGCCCATCATCCTTGATAGTTGATCAGCTGAGCTGGGGCTGAGCTAGAGTCCAACAACAACCGGAAAGCGCCATGTTGGATTCTCTTGTGATATGCAAATAGCCAACTCAATTCTCCGACTGGGTTCTTTGTGTAGACAAAATAGCACCATCCACTGACAAGATGGAGGCAGCAAAAAGCTTGGAGGTACTCCAGGGTTAGCAGAAGTACAAATCATATTTAGAAGCAGAAGAGGTCCCAACCAAACTCTGAGGAGGATGAGACCTCTAAATACAGTGGTACCTTGGGTTACAGATGCTTCAGGTTACAAACGCTTCAGGTTACAGACTCCACTAACCCAGAAATACTACCTCAGGTTAAGAACTTTGCTTCAGAATGAGAACAGAAATCGCGCAGTGGCAGCAGGAGGCCCCATTAGCTAAAGTGGTACCTCAGTTTAAGAACAGTTTCAGGTTAAGAACGGACCTCAAGAATGAATTAAGTTCTTAACCCGAGGTACCACTGTAGTAGAAGCTGGACCAACAGGGGAAATGCAGCACTGCCCCACTAACCTCAGCCAACCCCCCATCTGCATTTGCCGAAAGCTGTATAATGAAGATACAAGACACAGATCTGTGAGGTGGGAGATCCCGAACTTATCACCAAGAATGCCTTCTCCAAGGATCCTCCAGCTTTGTCCCACATCTCTGCCAGTATTAGTAAGTAGGTATATTTTAAAAATCATAGCTGATTTGGAGAACAGAAACATGGCACTCTTGGTTTCAGTTGTCTCAGAAAATGTTTTAAATTTGGAAATGGAAAAAGGCCAGAGCTGGTCATGTACCTCCTCCTCAATCTTCCTTCTGGTTAGACTGGGACCTTGGAGACTAGGGTTCAAATCCCCACTCAGCCATGAAGCTCACTGGGCGACCTTGTACTAGTCACCATCTCTCAGGCTAGACTACCTCACAGGCTTGTTGTGAGAATGAAATTGGGAGGAGGAGAAGCTTGTATGCTACCTTGAGATCCTTGGAAGATAAAGCTGGTATATCAGTGTAATAAATAAGTACGTAATAAATAAACTTCTTCTTCTTCTTCTTCTTCTTCTTCTTCTTCTTCTTCTTCTTCTTCTTCTCCTCCTCCTCCTCCTCCTCCTCCTCCTCCTCCTCTTCCTCCTCCTCTTCCTCCTCCTCCTCCTCCTCTTCCTCTTCCTCCTCCTTCTCCTCTTCCTCCTTCCCTTCTGTGTTTTTCTTTGAAACACTTTCTTTCACAATCCCTTCTCTGCCACCAAAGTCACTTCATTCAAGTATTGCAAGATGTTATTGTGTGGAAATTAAGACGACAATCTTAATTGCAGGCAGGGTGTGTGTGTTATAATATACATTTAAAACACACGGCTTCCCCCCCAAAAAAAAGTCCTGGGAACTGTATTTATGCCCACAGTGCTACAATTCTTAGCACCCTTAACAAACGACAGTTGCCAAGATTCTTTGGGGGAAGCCCTGTGCTTAAAATGTATGGGGTGGATGTGACTTGAGTTCTACTTAGAGTAGACCCATTGAAATTAACAGGTCTAAATTAATTTCAGTGGATCTACCCTGGACAGAACCCAGGAAGATTAAGCCCTATTCAAACTCAGTAGGACTTACTTCTGAGTAGATAGGATTGCAGTGTAAAGGGTGGCCCTTCAGATGTTGTTGGAATCCAAATCCCACCAGCCTCTGCTGTGTGGCCATTGGACAGGACTGATGGGAGTTGTAGTCCAGCAATGTACTGAGGGTTGAAGACCCCTCCCCCCACTCCTGAATCTATCACACAATGAATCAGTTGAAAGCCAAACGTTTAATTGGCTAAGAGATATTTAATTGGCCGGCAGACCTTCCAATAATCCTTTGCACATATGAACTGATTCCGTCTCTGCAACTGTTCTTTGTTGTTGGCAACATATAAATCATTTTGCATTAACACTGTTGTAAACGATGGCGTATCATTTGTAAGGGTCTTAGCTTGTTTAAACATTCCAAATAATTGCACAATTTGTATCTGGAAAGAATTAGGCTTCTGAAAGGACTTATTAACAGTGTTGGAGGTCTCCTGAGTTCCTCCGTGGTCTCATTTTAATTTTCCATCTTGGGGGTGGGGAAGTCAACTGAAATTATTTTTTATTTCTAAAAAAAGTCATACCCTGCCATTATCTGAAAGTTTGTGGCAGCTTCTAAAGCATAAAACAGCACAAAAAATACCTTACATTAAATACTCCCACAATATATGGTTTTTAGCACTGGACTTTTTGGAACAGAAAACTAAGCATTTGCTTGCAAGGCAAGAGACATGCCCCTGTCACAATGGTGATGCATAAACACAATTTTGGACATTGTGCCTTTGTGTAACCCATGAACGTTTGGGTTCTATGGAGCTTAAAAAAGGTAAAGGGACCCCTGACCATTAGGTCCAGTCATGGCCGACTGGGGTTGTGGCCCTCATCTTGCTTTATTGGCCGAGGGAGCCGGCGTACAGCTTCCAGGTCATGTGGCTAGCATGACTAAGCTGCTTCTGGCAAACCAGAGCAGGCAACGGAAATGCCGTTTACCTTCCCGCCGGAGCGGTACCTATTTATCTACTTGCACTTTGACGTGCTTTCAAACTGCTAGGTTGGCCAAATGCCTCCTGCTTTTGTCATAAGGGAGTTGCTCCATTCCAGAACTCCCTGGGAAGAGGGGTTGACTGTTAAACTTCTGACAACTTTAGCTCTGTCTGAGGCTTCTCCTAACAACTCTCAGTACCCTTAATGAACTACAGTTCCCAGGATTCTTTGCTGTGATACGAATTGGTTCCCCAGCCCAGCAGCAGGCAGCTTTGCAGCATCCTATAGTTGATTCAAGAAGAAAGGTTGTGGCTTTGGGGTAGAGCACATGCTGCGCAAGCAAAAGGTCCCATGTTGAAATCCTGGCATCTCCAGGTAGGGCAAATATGCAAAATGTTTTGGGCAACCTAATTTCTCTCAGATATGTGCTAGAGTCTTGGGATTCTGGTGGCATCTGTCTAGAACTGTCCAGAATCAAAGTCACTTTAAATGGGTTACACTTTACAAACTTCCCAATGAAATCGTCACTGTTGATAGACATTTCTTTCTGCATGTGTCTATCACTTTGATGTAATATGCATTTTCAGTGAAGGTAAATGGGGGGGGGGAGGTTTAAGGTGGCAATTTAGCAGCAAGACATGCTGTGAATTCCAGATATCAGAAAATATTCGGTTTTCAGTTGCTGGCATGTATAAATAAGCTAGGAAAAGGGAAAAGTTTGACTCTCTCTCTCTCTCTCTCTCTCTCTCTCTCTCTCTCTCTCGCACACACACACACAGCAAAGCATGGCCAATGTAGTGAAAACTTTTAAATATTGTATCTTAGGATTCATTTGTTTTAAACTTGCTCTTCTTTCAAATATCTCAGGCTGCTTTTTTTGCATATATAGCATTAACCCTTAGAGGCAGACTTGGCTGAAAAAGAATGACTTACTCAAGGCTTAACCAGAGAGACCATGTGTAGGCAGACACCTGAATCCAAGGTCTTCTTAAAAGGTAAAGGGACCCCTGACCATTAGGTCCAGTCATGACAGACTCTGGGGTTGCGGCACTCATCTCGCTTTATTGGCCGAGGGAGCTGGTATACAGCTTCTGGGTCATGTGGCCAGCATGACTAAGCCACTTCTGGCGAACCAGAGCAGCGCACGGAAATGCAGTTTACCTTCCCGCTGGAGCGGTACTTATTTATCTACTTGCACTTTGACGTGCTTTCGAACTGCTAGGTTGGCAGGAGCAGGGACCGAGCAACGGGAGCTCACCCCGCCGCGGGAATTCAAACCGCCGACCTTCTGATCGGCAAGTCCTAGGCTCTGTGGTTTAACCCACAGCGCCACCCATGTCCCCCAAGTCTTCTTAGCCCATGTCCAATATTGCTTTCTCTATCTATATCTATTGATACACATACACACACACGGCTGTCATCCCTACTTGCTCCACTCATCAAGCCTGCGTCTCACTGGCCCCTTTGCTATCACCTCTTCCCCCACTCCTGGCCAGCTGCTTTTTCCCTTAAACCTGCCCCACCCCCTCTCGCTTTACATCTCACCCGCCCCTCACCTACCCCCTTACAAATTGCACCACCCTCTTCCCTCACAGCTCACCCCAAATCCTTCCTCCCCCCTGCACAGCCTGCTCCTAGTCCCACCCCCTTTTAAATGAGATGGGAGGCACTTCAGAGAGCTTTATGGACCGTCTAAACACTTACTAAACTTCAAAGGTTGCCAAAAGCTCTACTTATTTTGATTTAGGGAAATGATTTAAATTAATTGCTGGCGGGTTTTGCAGAGAAATATGTAATCCAATACATTTCTCTGTGCCCAGCTTTCAATCACTTACAGACCCATCAACCACTTTGCTAATGTTTCCTCTTTTGAAGAAATTAAATGCAACATAGATATGAAACGCATGAGGGTAATAATGGGAAAGCAATATTACCTGTGTTTGACTGCTTATGATCTGGCCCAACTGTCAGCACATACTGTATCTATAAATCTTGGATGGCCAGATGCCGCTTATTCTAAGAAGTTATTATGATTGCCACAAGTCTCTTTGCAAAGTCGCTCTCTGCCTGTCCCAGAATATCTATATCCCATAAGAAATAGAATACGGTTCCAAAGTTTCCCTTACCCTGGTGTAGAAATTTTCCCCCTCGCAAACACAAGATCATTTAAAGTCCATTTATAGCACATTATTTCTCCAAAAGAGTCCCAGGAAATGTAATTTGTTCAGGGTGCTGGGATAATAGCTCTCTGCAGGGATCTGGGATTTAAATATACTTTATGTGTATGGTGTATATACATCCAGACGTAAGCAGTGCCTTGTGTGTAAAACAAGAGAGCTCAGAAGACCATGATTCTGAGCATTTTTATGGTGCTTGGGCTCACCCACATTTGTCCTGTGCCTAGAAAGCATGAGTCCAAGTGGTTTTCTGCTTGCCCTATGCTTTCTAGGCATGAGTCTGTGTATTTTCTTTTATTTGTCCCACCACTCTTCCCAGGAATACCTGCTGTTTACCAGTGAATCCAAACATCCATAAACAGAAAAACCAATTGATTCAGCAGTAAATGGTGGGTTTCCCTGGGGGGAAGTGGTGGGGCAAGCGTAAGTGTGGACAAGCCCTTCATCAAGTGTTCAAACTGTTTCCCATTGCATTATTCGGCTATAATGTCACAACAGTCTTGTAAGGTAGGGATCAGAAACCCCATGGGAATTTCCCAAGCCATACACTTCTCTGGTCCTGATCACATGTTTTTGCCTGCCTGGAATGTGTCCTTGAGTTCTGATCATGCTTCTTGTTTGACTGAGTGGAGGGCAGAGGAGGGTATGTGAACATGTGTAGAAACTAGTCCAGGAGTCAGCAAACATTTTCAGCAGGAGGCCAGTCACTGTCCCTCAGACCTTGTGGTGGTGGGGCGGACTATATTTTGAAGAAGAAAAAATGAACGAATTCCTATGCCCCACAAATAACCCAGAGATGCATTTTAAATAAAAGCACACATTCTACTCATGTAAAAACACCAGACAGGCCCCACAAATAATCCAGAGATACATTTTAAATAAAAGGGCACATTCTACTCATATAAAAATACACTGATTCCTGGACCGTCCGTGGGCCGGATTTAGAAGGCGATTGGGCCAGATGAGACCCCCAGGCCTGAGTTTGCCTCACCATGAATTAGTCTACTGCACAAAGATAATATTTGCATTTGTTGCTCTGCCCACTTTGGTGACCCAGAAAGAAATGTGGTCCTCAGGATGGAATAGGTTCCTGTGAGGTAAAGCACTGCATTGGGTAAAAAATCAGATTATCAGCATGATTCTTCTGTGTCTTTCCTTCCCCTTATTTTACAGAGAGATTTAAACTATATATGCCTTGAATCCCCTTGACAGCAATGTCTTCAAATTTATCTGGCACCCCTCATGTTGATAAAGATATATCACTTATCAATAATAATAATAATAATAATTTTGATTTCTTACTCTCTCTTCACCACTAAGTCTCAGGGTGCACTGCAACAATGCAAACCTACAATATTAAAAACAGTTCAAACACTTAAACAACAACATGGTTCGCTTAATAAGACTCCTCAATCTTCCTAATGATAGGGCCGGCTCTGAATGTCATCACAGCCCTTGCCTTGCACTCCCTGAACAGGATGAGTTTTCAAATATCCCAGTAAATAAAGGGACAAATGCAAAGAGAAAACCCACCAGGGAGGGGGGCACCGCCCTGCACTTGAGATGGTTTATTTGCTGCAATCTGGACGTGGGTCTGGGAGATGTTTATCAGCAGCCACCAGACATCCATGCAGAAGAAGGGGTCTTAATTTCTGTCGGAGACAGCCTCGTACTGCTATTGATGGCATGCGCTAGTGTCCATCCTGAGGAATGGCTGGGCTGCGGGCAACTTCACTCAAGACGCCCTATTGATCAACTGCTTTCTTTCCCTCCCTCGAGCGAAAGCCGAAAACTAAAAAAAGAAAAGGAAGAAAGATGGAAGGGAGGGGAGGAAAAGGAGGAAGGTGGCCATGGTGGTGATGAGGGTGAAGCAGAAGCATCTTGTCGGAAGAGATGTGTGTCAGGCTGCCTCTTGCTATCATTCAAAGGAAGATGTGTTTGTGCATGGATATTTCTGATCTTCAGCACCGGGGACAGCTGTAAATCACATTCACAGCAGCAATCACGATATGCTGCAATGTGCTGGTAATGCTCTCTCTAGAATAGATA
This sequence comes from Podarcis vaucheri, assembly GCF_965113315.1. Taxonomy (NCBI): domain Eukaryota; kingdom Metazoa; phylum Chordata; class Lepidosauria; order Squamata; family Lacertidae; genus Podarcis; species Podarcis vaucheri. The sequence goes on from NC_138765.1 coordinate 59,189,502, forward strand.
TCCCTCGGATTCAATTTCTCACCCCTCCCCCACCTTTTGCGGGAAACTTTTAAAATATTTTTTTGGGGGGAGGTGGTGTTGAGGATGCTTTTCTCCACCCCCCCTTTGCCATTGACTTTTTGCACATCGCCGAAAGCATCCCTGACACAATCAATCCAGATCATAATGGGAGGACGCGGCTGTTCATAAATAATACATATTTTGGAGCCATTCTTACCTGCATCCTGCAATGAAGATTTAGTAGGAAGGCTAGGGGAGGGCAGGGTAAGAGAAAAAAGAAAAACACACTCACCCTTCTCACAACTACAGGAAGAAAGATAGGTGGGTGTGGGAAAAGAAATAAAGACTCCTAAGTTCTTATGAGACTACAGTGGTGCCTCGCAAGACAAAATTAATTCATTCCGCGAGTTTTTTCATCTTGCGATTTTTTTCTTCTTACGAAGCACGGTGTCGGGAAAGTTTTGGAAAAGCTTCAAAAATCACCAAAGTCTTTAAAAACCTCAAAAAAGGCTACCACACTGCGTGCTATGAGTTGCTCCTCGTAGTCAAGTCGCAACTGTATTAACGGTGTTAAGAAAAAGGAAACAAACTTGCAAGACGTTTCCGTCTTGCGAAGCAAGCCCATAGGGAAAATCGTCTTGCGAAGCAGCTCAAAAAACAAAAAAACCCTTTCGTCTAGCGAGTTTTTTGTCTTGCGAGGCATTCGTCTTGCGAGGTACCACTGTATATAATTATGATCAGTTGATCAGGTCCTTGGCATCTCCAGGGAGAGAGGCCTTCCTGAAACCCTGGAGAGCCTCTGCCTGTCAGTGTAGACAAATCTGAGGTAAATGGGCTAGTGGTCTGATTCAATATAAGACAACATCCTAGGGTATGTCCCTATCTTCAGTCATTTTAGATTCCAGACTTCATTACTTTAATGGGAAGATGCTCTTGAGATGGTAATGTAGATTACTAGACTTCGAAATGTGATAAACAAGTGATAATTCTGAAGTGGTTTAACAATCAATCCCTCTCCTCCACTAACTCTGGGAATAGGGGGCCTCCTAATAACTTTCAGCACCGTGAACAAAACTACAGCTCCCAGAATTCTTTGGGAGGTGGAGAACGCATAGCTGTTTAAAGTGGTATCATAATGCTTTAAATGTATGGTGTGAATGTGGCCTAAGTGTTTGGCAGCTGCTTCATAGCAGCAAGAGGATTTTAAAAATAAATGAGTTGTGTGGTCATGGTCACATGGGTGTATGTCTCAGGGGTTGAGTGGCCCTCAGCAGTACCATGCTGAGGGCCTTTTGAAGTCTGGAGCCCGCCATGTTTGTGTATATATGTAACTGCTGTTGCTGGAGGGAGGGCAGCGATGAAATTTACTTATTTATTTCGTGCATTTATATCATATGCCACACTGAACACAGGTGCAAGATGAACAGGTGTTTGTGTGAAAGAGCATACCCTTGTTGATTAGTGCTGCTCAATGATTTGTATACACAGATTGTACACTCATTGAACGTAACGTGTGAACACCCTTTCAGTTTTGAGCTATCAAGAAACTGAATGATAGAGCCCTTTAAGAGATTGCAGGTACATGCATTCTATATATTTAAAGCACACGACTTCCTACAAAGAATCTGGGGCACTTCCATTTGACCCTCACAAAGCTACAATTGCCAGCACATTTAGCAAACTACAATTCCCAGGATTTGCATTTTTGGAGGGGTCGAGGGAAGCCACGTACTTAAAGCATGCTTTAAATGTAGGGTGTGCACAAATACAAGATGGGTGACACCTGGCTTGAGAGCAGTACATGTGAAAAGGATCTAGGAGACTTGGTTGACCACAAACTTGACATGAGCCAACAGTGTGACGCGGCAGCTAAAAAAGCCAATGCAATTCTGGGCTGCATCAATAGGAGTATAGCATCTAGATCAAGGGAAGTAATAGTGCCACTGTATTCTGCTCTGGTCAGACCACACCTGGAGTACTGTGTCCAGTTCTGGGCACCACAATTCAAGAAGGACACTGACAAACTGGAACGTGTCCAGAGGAGGGCAGCCAAAATGGTCAAAGGCCTGGAAACGATGCCTTATGAGGAACGGCTAAGGGAGCTGGGCATGTTTAGCCTGGAGAAGAGGAGGTTAAGGGGTGATATGATAGCCATGTTCAAATATATAAAAGGATGTCACATAGAGGAGGGAGAAAGGTTGTTTTCTGCTGCTCCAGAGAAGCGGACACGGAGCAATGGATCCAAACTACAAGAAAGAAGATTCCACCTAAACATTAGGAAGAACTTCCTGACAGTAAGAGCTGTTCGACAGTGGAATTTGCTGCCAAGGAGTGTGGTGGAGTCTCCTACTTTGGAGGTCTTTAAGCAGAGGCTTGACAACCATATGTCAGGAGTGCTCTGATGGTGTTTCCTGCTTGGCAGGGGGTTGGACTCGATGGCCCTTGTGGTCTCTTCCAACTCTATGATTTTATGATTCTATGATTCTATGAACATGCAAAACCGAATGTGTGGCTGCAGCGGTCCGTCTCTGCTTATGAGACATACTATGCAGATACCTCTGAATTAAGGGCCGCATGAGACATAGGATGTGAGGCCTCAGCCCAGCTCACAGAGAGCTTGCTGCCAAAATGGTTTGTGCAATGACTAGAGCACTTTGAATGCTGAAGATGCTCTCCTGGAGAGAAGCTGACACCTTACCCTGTGGTGGCGTTCCAAGGCTCAAAGGAACACCCTATCCAATCAATTATATTCAGGGGAAAAAAATCTTCTCAGGTCTGCCAGGAGCGCTTCAGGGAATACATAAACGCCTGCATGTCAAGAAGACTGAGAGCAAGTGAGAAAGTTCTGCAGGGTTTGCTGGTTCTTCTTTGATGGGAGAGAGAACTTTGGATGTGCAGTCAGGGGCCTGCTGGTTTAATTGACTTTGCCGTGATGTAAAGTTCTGCTGTCATTAGCATTATCAATATCATTTTGTTTTCACCCTGAGATATTCTTGATACAACTGGGAGGCAGACATATTTATCTTTATGTTTTAAAATATATACCACTTAATGTCAAAATAGGTATGGAGAATAGAGAGGTGTCTGTGTGTCTCTCTGTGTGTAGAAATTAGTCTACTGTATAATGGTTAAAAAATTGAAAAATGACCTGCCTAGCATGTTGCAAGTTGGTCCCAGGGTCAGTCCCGGGCATCTCCAGATAGGGCTGCAAATGCCCCCAGAGTTGGAAATCTAACAGCAGGAATCATTTGGTTTGTAATGTAAGGGTTAATTCTATTACAGTGGTACCTCAGGTTACAAACACTTCGGGTTACAAACACTTCGGGTTACAAACTCTGCTAACACAGAAGTAGTACCTTGGGTTGCGAACTTTGCCCCAGGATGAGAACGGAAATTGCATGCCAGCAGCACGGCGGCAGCGGGAGGTACCATTAGCAAAAGTGCGCCTCAGGTTAAGAATGGTTTCGGGTTAAGAACAGGCCTCCAGAACAAATTAAGTTCGTAACCCGAGGTACCACTGTATCAGTAAGTCAACTAACAAAGAAGGTGGTGGTTGTGCTGCTTAGCAATCAAGCAGAGTGGCATGATGTTTGCTGAGGTATCACTTGCCATGATTGGCTGTGTAATTCTGAGGGAGGTTCTCTCTCTCCCCCCCCCACCCCCAGTATCATTGTCTGAATGTTTCCCTGCTGTGTACAAGGCCTAAAGTAAGAAAGGCAAGAGCCTCCTGGTCCTTTCTCCTCAAATTATACACTGCTTTTGTTCAGTTTTCCTCAGTACAGCTACAGCAATATCAGGGTTTTCTCTGACCCTGGACTCCATCTGTATTATTTATGTGACTTTGCTAAAATCCAGTGTTGACAACACTGAGCTGAATGGACCAATGACCTGACTCAGTATAAGGCTGCTTCTTTGTTCCTCTGCTCTGTCTGAAAAATAATCCTCAAACAAACCCAAAACACTGCCTGATTACCATGACACCTTTGTAGCTGATTGCTTAATTGGTTTAAACACTATAGCCCTAACCAGGATCAATGAAACATTAAACAGGTTTGAAACTTATTAAAATTTACAGTGAATGTATGAAATGCACACAAGCGTCTGCAGGCAAGGAAATTGCTCATAAGCCCCAGCAAACCAAAAGCAAAGTGTGGGGATGGAAAACCAGTTGTGTGACCCCAGGAACTGATTGTTTTAAGTAGAATAACATATTCTTCTTTTCTGTTTTAAAAGATAATTGACAGATCCTTTCATGGAATCAGGAAGACGACTGAGATTGGAGTGGAATAATCTGGAGAAAATGATGAAGGAAGCAAAGGGTGTGAGGGAGAGAAGTCCCTTAGGGTGATATGCGATAGGATGCTTAGCCAATGTCAGGGCAAAAGGTTAAGTGCAAATGTGATGAAGGAATGGTCAGCGATACTGTCCGCTCCAAGACAGTTAAATAAAACAAATACACAAATCTATGGCTAATGTGAAAAAAGAGAATCAGAGTCTTCGTCAAGATTCAGGGGGTTATTTTATATATCTAGAGAACCGTTTTCAGTTTCCACCATGCAGGGCTTCCAAGAAAGACAGCAGCCGAAGATGAAAACGAAAGGGAGAAAGGGATGGGAATAGATTTGCATTTACATTCATGCCTCAAAGTGTCCAACACAGACCTCAAGGATTTTGGTCTGGTATTGAACATCTGGTGTGAACTAGAACAGCAACAGGTTGTGGCAGCATAGACTCAGGAGAACCAGTGCTAGAACAAATGTCCCACCATGTTTTCCTGAAGTTCTGGGCAGGTTTCTCTCACCTTGGGGAGAGAAAAGCCATAGCGCCTTGCATGAAGAAAAGTCCTCTGGAAACCAGCTCCAGAAGTCCTCTGAGAACCAGGAAGTGTCCCCTGGGAATCTTTTTGTGTGGTACACACGCGAAGAAGTGCGAAAGTGTGCAAGCAGCCCGAGAGCCTCTTTGGGAAGTGGCATTTAGCCAACTGCTTCAGGCCCCCATTGGGCATCTTACAAGGAACTTCTTAGAGAAAGGTTGAGCAAGAGGTGACATGCCCAGTGTTTATAAAAATGTGCATGACACACAAAAGCAGATTGGGAATCCCACCCCCCTCTAGAATTCATGGACATCCCATAAAGCTGAATGTTGGAATCAGGACAGAAAAAAGGAAGGGCTTCTTCACACAGCTCTTAATGAAACTATGGAACTCTGTGTCAGAGGAGGCAGGTATGGCCACCAAGTTGAATGGCTTTAAAAGAGAATTAAACACATTCAATGGCTACTACTAGCCAGGATGTCTATGCTCTTCTTTTGCAGTCCCAGGCAGTAATGCTTCTGAATACCAGTTGTTGGGAATCTCAGGGGGGAGAGTGCTGTTGCCACGGTGACAACAGGATGCTGGACAAGATAGGCCATTGGCCTCATCCAGCAGGCTCTTCTTATGTTCTTATGAACAAGTAAGGAAGTGAGCAAGCAGGTCCAGAGCTTCACAAGGAAGTGTTATTTTAGCCAATTGTTAGGGCGCCCTTGGGCATTTTACATTTTTTCACTCTCTACCATGTATTGAGATACGATGCCCTGTTCAGAGCAGACCCATTGAAATGAAGGACCCTACATTAGCCATGCTTCTCAACTTCAGTGGGTCTACTCTGAGCAGGATTAGCACTGGCGACCACCCATGGTTTGCACAGTCATTGTGATTAAAGGTTAGGGCCCCCCCCTTTTAATTCCTTGTGGTAGTTGCTCTGTTTCCTTACTTGCTGAAACCCTTGATTTTCACTCGCAAGAGCAGCTAGGATGCACTTGTCATCCTCGAGAAGGTGATTTTAGTTCTCGGGTGCCAGGAAACCTTTCCACTGATCAAAACACAGCTGCACATAGCCTTGCCTGATCGGTTAATGGGTGCCACTGCTCAGGGGTACGTCTGCCTATACCTGTGAAAATAGATATAATTAGTATAACAGATATCATATGTATATGCAAATCCCGGCAGGGAAAAATGACTTTCGAGAAGACAAGGTTTTCATTTGCTAAACTCAAGCCAAGCTACCGAGAGAGAGAGAGAGAGAATATCTATGACTTACATTCAAAACATTCCTATTGTCTCAATTCTGTTTCACCTTTTAAATATTTTTATGGCATTTGCTTTCGTGTGTTGTTAATTATGCACAGGGTTTTTTTCAGCCGGAACTCACCGGAATTCAGTTCCAGCACCTCTCAAGTAGGTGTTATTGCCATTATAAGAGAATTGATTAGTTCTGGCACCTCTTTTTCTAGAAAAATTGCACTGAATACATAGTTCTTAAAATGTATTCCAGGATGTTTTGTTTTTGGAAAAAATTGTGGGGAATTTCTGTGGTACCCTATCTATATTTAGACTTCCCCAAAGATTCACACACACAAAAGTAATCCATTCTGGAAGTCAGTTCAAAACCAAAGCATTCCAAAACCAAGGCACGCTTTCCCATAGAAAGTAATGCAAAATGGATCAATCCGTTCCCGACTTTTAAAAACAACCCTAAAACATCAATTTAACATGAATTTTACTATCTAACCAGACCATTAATCCATAAAATTAAAGTAATAAACAATGTACTGCAGTCATCCAATCAATCAATCAGTAGCTGAACTGGGTTCCACACAGCCACAAAAACAAAACAAAAAAGAGCTGCAAAAGCAAAAACGCAAAATAAATAGCAAAAACAGACAAAACAAAGAAGAACTGCAAAAGCAAAAACGCAAAATAAGTAGCAAAAACAGACAGACCTCAGTGTACCACTCAAAATGGAAGTGTGGCACTCAAAATGGAAGCGTAACACTCAAAACAGAGCATGTTTGGCTTCCAAAAAAAGTTCACAAACCAGAACACTTACTTCTGGGTTTGCAGAGTTTGGGTTCCAAGTAGTTTGAGTACCAAGGTGTTTGAGAACCAAGGTACCACTGTAATCAATGATGGTATGAACGCTAGCCAGTAAGTACCCTAAGAATTATACAACCCCATTCTGGCCAGCGACCCAGGTCTCAATCCCTTGCCTACTGAACAACAATAGCAGTTTCCCTTGTGCTTTTTCCAGATATGATCTCTGAACAAAGTGTATGGCTCCTAAATTCCCACATGCCCTTTTCATGAAGATCTGGCCACAGAAAAGCTTTAAACAGCTAGCTGTTCCGGGCATCTGACTGTAGGAGAGGTCCTCCCTGCTTTCAGAGCTTCAAGACGTCTGACAGTTCCTTGACCCTGCTTGTAAAAAGCTCCTGTAGTCGCAAGCCATCAGGATCAAACCTTTTCATGGTAAACAAATAACGAAATGAAAGTTAGTTGAGAAGTTTGCAGCACTATTAAAACATTTACCATGGCCTGGAGGTACAGTAGATGTTATATCCAAAGTTGCTGTTTATTGGACTGCCATGAAGAAAAGAAAAGAAAACCAGCACAAAACTCCAAAACCATGATCAGAAGCCTCTTTTTGTTTTTGAGATTAAATAAATGGTTCACTTCTTAGAAAAGAAGCTGTGCAAACAGACTGTGACTCTTTTGTTGCTGAAAGAAGAAAAACAAAATTAGTGAGAAATAAGGTTTTACTCAGATAAGAGATTTTGACGCCAAAATGACTCCCAGAAGCTGAGAGATGCTGCTATCCTCAGAGCAGCTTCCTTTGTGTAAATTATTGAATTGCATTTTTATTTAAATATAAGTTTA